>NC_051140.1:19454669-19667525 GCF_014839805.1 Manduca sexta | reverse complement strand
GAAATCCACGAAATTAGTAGAATGTTTTAATTTTATGAGCAGGTAGAGCCATTTTTTAATAAATCTTCATTGTAATAATTGAATAGTTGAATAGGATAGAAGCATCCACTTTTAGAGATACAATCCCTCTGTAATATACTTCAATCTGAAATGAGGGAGTAGAACAAAGGAAATCCACGAAATTCGTTGAAATTCATAACTTTTTGAAAAGGTAGAGTAAATTTTTATGAATCATCATTGTGATAAAAAATTAGCTGAATATGATAGAAACAAACATTGTTTAGAGGTACAATCCCTCTGTCACTTAGTACAATCTGAAATGAGGGAGTAAAAACGAAGGAAGTCGACGAAATTCCTTAAAATTTATAATTTCATGATAAGGTAGAGCCATTTTCTAATAAATCACCATTGTGATAATTTAATAGCTGAATATGATAGAGGCATTTAGTCTTCAGAGGTACAATCCCTCCTATATATACTACGAATTTTCTACGAATTTCGTGCATTTCCGTCGTGTGTATTCCCTCATTTCGGATTGTACCATGTTAGAGAGGGATTGTACCTCTGAAAGAGGTATTCGTCAATCATTTTCAGCTATAAAATCATCACAGTGATTATTTATTTGAAAATGGCCGTACTTTTATTTACAAATAATAACTTTCTACGAATTTCGTGCATTTCCGTCGTGTGTATTCCCTCATTTCGGATTGTACTCTGTTAGAGAGAGATTGTACCTCTGAAAGAGGTTTTCGTCTATCATATTCAGCTATAAAATCATCAGAAAGGTGATGTTTTTTAAAAAATGGCCGTACTTGAAAAAAATAATAATTTTCTACGAAATTCGTGCATTTCCGTCGTTTGTACTCCCTCATTTCGGATTGTACTTTATTAGAGAGGGATTGTACCTCTGACAGACGTATTTGTCCATCATATTCAGCTATAAAATCATCAGAAAGGTGATTTTTTTAAAAATGGCCGTACTTGGAAGAGAATAACAATTTTCTACTAATTTCGTGCATTTCCGTCGTTTGTACCCCTCATTTCGGATTGTACTATGTTAGAGAGGGATTGTACCTCTGAGTAACGTATTCATCCATCATATTCAGCTATAAAATCATCACAATGATGATTTTTTTATAAATGGCCGTACTTGGAAAAAAATAATAATTTGCTACGAATTTCGTGCATTTCCGTCGTTTGTACTCCCTCATTTCGGATTGTACTCTGTTAGAGAGGGATTGATCCTCTGAGTAACGTATTCGTCCATCATATTCAGCTGGCCATACGGCCATTTTTTTCTAAAAATGGCCGTACTTGGAAAAAAATAATAAATTTCTACGAACTTCGTGCATTTCCGTCGTTTGTACTCCCTCATTTCGGATTGCACTCTATTAGAGAGGGATTGTACCTCTGAGGGACGTATTCTTCCTTTACTTTTAGCTATAAACTCATCACAATGGTGATTTTTTAAAAAATGGCCGTACTTGAAAAAAAAAAATAATTTTCTACGAAATTTGTGCAGTTCCGTCGTTTGTACTCCTTCATTTCGGATTGTACCTCTGAGTGACGTATTCTTCCATCATATTCAGCTATAAAATCATCAGAATGGTGATGTTTCTAAAAATGGCCGTACTTGGAAAAAAATAATAATTTTCTACCAATTTCGTGCATTTCCATCGTTTGTACTCCCTCATTTCGGATTGTACTCTGTTAGAGAGGGATTGTACCTCTGACAGACGTATTCGTCAATCATTTTCAGCTATAAAATCATCACAATGATTATTTATTTGAAAATGGCCGTACTTTATTTATAAATAATAATTTGCTACGAATTTCGTGCATTTCTGTCGTTTGTACTCCCTCATTTCGGATTTTACTCTATTAGAGTGGGATTGTACCTCTGAAAGAGGTATTCGTCAATCATTTTCAGCTATAAAATCATCACAATGATTATTAATTTGAAAATGGCCGTACTTTACTTATAAATAATAATTTTCTACCAATTTCGTGCATTTCGATCGTTTGTACTCCCTCATTTCGGATTGCACTCTATTAGAGAGGGATTGCACCTCTGAGTGACGCATTCTTCCATCATTTTTAGCTATAAACTCATCACAATGGTGATTTTTTTAAAAATGGCCGTACTTGAAAGAAAATAATAATTTTCTACTAATTTCGTGCATTTTCGTCGTGTGTATTCCCTCATTTCGGATTGTACCATGTTAGAGAGGGATTGTACCTCTGAAAGAGGTATTCGTCAATCATTTTCAGCTATAAAATCATCACAATGATTATTTATTTGAAAATGGCCGTACTTTATTTATAAATAATAATTTTCTACGAATTTCGTGCATTTCCGTCGTGTGTATTCCCTCATTTCGGATTGTACCATGTTAGAGAGGTATTTTACCACTGAGAGACGTATTCCTTCATTATAATTAGTTATAAAATCATTAAAATGATGCTTGGTTTGCAAATGCCGCGAGTTTATGTTACTATACTCAAGGCGTTGATTGACAAAACTTTCAGTACACCATATCTCTTAGCCCTATAAGGTACAAACAAAATAAAAAACGGTACAATCCGGTACTAGCCTAGTACAATCCTTTGGCAATATAAAAAAATATATATTTTAAACTCACTTGCTAACTTCACACAGGTTTAGAATAGAATTATACAACTGGCTCGCTCATATCACATCATGGATCAGTGTACGCACGGTTAAAGTATATATTAAACCCCTACCGGTGTATGAGACTGACACGTATTTTTATAAAATTATTTCTTTATTATGCTAATAGAACTAAAAAATCATTTATCACTTCAGCTGCAACGTTAGACAAAAGTTAGGGAGTAACGTTCTTGCTGGATGACGGTTTGCCACAAGAATGTTTTCTGGCAGCCCCACACTGCGGCGCTGACCGCGGCACACGCGCGACTCACCGCGGCCGCAGTCACGCGCGGACCACATCATTTATAACATAAACCGAATTATTAACCGATATCCGAAAAATCAGGAAGTTCTCAATTTATATGTTTTTTTTTTTTGTATTTACACCGATTACTCTGGGACTTTTAAGCGATTCCTGTCATTCTTTTTTTGGAGGCTTATGACTAGTTTTCTTACCAACTCAACGTCACATGTCTTACAGTGCTCTCCATACTACAATTACTAGTTAATAGAGAAACAGACAAAGCATGCTAGAGTTCTAAACGAACTTATCCATAAAAGCCCTACCACTAAACTTACTTCCGATTGTTAAACTGATTTTTAAATGCGTTTAAAAATACAGATAGTTTTGAAGGTTTCGTTAACAAATAAAGTGGTGCCACATCCGTGGGTCGTCACGCGCCATTAGTACACCCCCCTCCCCCCTCCTTAGCCAGCGCTCCCCCGCGCATTGAAACTCACAACTTTGTAACAACATTAAATGTTGTGATTGTATTAAATGTATTCTATGAAAATGTACCACAAATATTAGCCGAGAAACTTTGCTTAAGACCTTTCTCGAGACGTCCTTTACCCTTACCCCCTGCGAATAAGGTTGAAATTCGCAGTACAAACGTGCGAAGTAAACGAGCCTGTTAAATTTACAATGAGCTGACGCCAGATGATGTGGTTCCCATACATCGAGGTTGTTTGTGTACACAAAATAATATTTTTCTTGCGGGCACTCCTTAAGAAATTTCGACAATAGACGCGAACAGCCGCAATCGAGTGTGAATAAAATGTTCCGGAAACTGTAATCTGTGTTTTATGTTTCAATGCGGAAATAAACAATGAAAGCATCATACTTGATACAAGTAGGTGGAACAATTGTAGTCAGTGTTATTCAAGAACATTGAAACTTTCTCGTCGCGGTGTGAGGAGCGCAGTGAACTATATGATTAAAGTCGAGGTGAAGTCTTGGAACTAAATGATGCAGTCAGTATAGTTTATATATAATTTTGAGAGAAGACGCCCGGCGAGGACAGCCAAAATTATGCCGCCTGCCTTAATGGATTATTGGATGTATACTATAATGGCATGCCCAGGAAAACGACTCGTCAGATCGTGTCTTTTAATAAATCGGACAAACGTCGTCATTATTATCCGGTACTCTCTCACCCGAATTGTTAAAGAAGTCGAAAGTTAGCCTAGGCTTCTAGATATATAAACCTTTGATTACGGCAGATACCAACTCTACCGTATTCTCCATAAGCCAGAAACATTACAAAAAACATCATATTCACAAACAGACAAAAGTACAAATACAATCCATTTTTTGTTACCAATCTGTAAATGAAAGCAAACAGACGATCAAACTGCGTGGGGATGTACGCGGGTGTGCGAGGGATGCGCGGGGGTGCGCGGGAGAGCGCGGGGTGTTAACATGTGGGTTATTTTGTTTGTTCAGCGTAATTAATACATCGGCTCGCGCGGTATCTGGCGGCGCGCGACCGCAGGTGCTCGCTGATTTCACTCCGACAAATCATAGCTCCACTAATATTACAAGGAAAATCTTTATAAAGGTTAAAAAGTGTACAAACGTGTTACAGACTTACTATAGAACGCCTACATCTTGAAAACGATACTTTGTCACGAGATCCGTCGTGAAATTAGATTTTTTTGTTACGAATGCTGTTTGTGATTTTTTGGAAGCCAAATAAGAGGATTACCTCTTCCCTTTCCACACTCCATTTCTTTTTATATAATGTTGGCAGAGGATCTTGAAATAATAAATGCTAAATGGTGATGGCAATCACTTATCATCAAGTGACACACTAATTAATTTACCTTCCTCTTTTGAAATGAAAATAATACTTCGTACGATATAAAATCAGGAAATACTGAATCTTAATACATGACCCTCAGTAACAAAGAATAATTTTGATTTGAATTAACTATATTTTTCATCGCCATCTACCACATGAAGTCTACGGCGGAATATAGCCTTCCCTAAAGTTTTCTAGACGAACCTGTCAGAAATGTTCGAAGCATATTTTTATTCGATAAAAAAAATCTAGCTTAATTCATATTCAATTCATATACAGCCTCTATAGCTTGAGATTACAACTTCGATGGCACCAACACATAATATTATGCTTGTGGGATTCAGAAATCTTTGTGTGGGTGTGGGTATGAAATCCCTCATAGTTCATCACGTCATACGATATCCCTCATGAGGAGCATGTGCACGATATAGTTTATTTTCGCGGGTAAACCTATAATACTTTATAATCCCAAGACTGAACAAATTTCCCCGAGTTAAAGTTGTGAGTCGCACACGTAGCTTATACCGGTAAAGTTCCCGCGGGATAAATATCACGCACGGTCCGGGAACGTTTCCTGCTAGTTAGTTTTTGATGAAAAATGCGGCTTGGACAGTTACAATTTAGCTCGTACCTACATGTAACGTGTGTGTAATTATTTTATAACTATCATACTAATGTTACAAATATAAACGGAATTTTGAACCGAGACCTAAAGCAATAACTAATAAAAATTATAAATAAATAAATGATATTAAAATAGCGGGAAAACGTGTCACTTTTTAACAAGTAAAATATATAAATAAAAAATTATACTAAAATGACGGGAAGACGTGTCACTTTCTGGTGAACAGCGCTAGTGCGGAATTATTGTATCCAGATTAGAACAATATCGTGGCCAGTGTATAAGATTTACCAGGAATACATAATTTCTAACAGTTTTAGGCAATCTCTTATAATAGCCGGTGACAACCAAAGGGCATTCATCGCACGTTTTCCAAACGCTATGCAAATCCTTTATTCCTGTATTCCATTCGACGTCCGAAGGATCAAACGCTTTCCTTCGTGTCTATACTGACGTTACGCTTCCCGCTGAAACTTTAAAATTACAGGGAGGTGTGCGGGGCCCCTGGGGGTGGAGGGGGGATGCGCCGAACGTCGCTTTACTGCGGATAAATTGTGAATTTTATGAGCGTAAAGTAGCGGTCTCGTTTACCTCTATCCAATTACTGTAGACAGCTATGTTACGTGTTTTTACATATTTATGGCACTTTTGTCATTCATTTTTCATTCATATTTTTACTATAAACGTCCCAGTGCCGGTAAAGGGATTGTTGGTGATTACGCTACACTTACTGACCATCCGATCCAATTTTCATCTGAGCAACCCTATAATAATAAATAAACTGTTACTATTCAACTTGATTACGACGATCGAGGTATCAGACTAGCAGCACAATATATTTATTAAGAACTCACAGTTATCCAAACTAAAATTAATTAGCTTTTAACATAAAATAATATCAATTTACTAAAATTACGTTACTATTTGTATTTGTATTT
The DNA here is from genome assembly GCF_014839805.1 of Manduca sexta. Lineage (NCBI taxonomy): Eukaryota > Metazoa > Arthropoda > Insecta > Lepidoptera > Sphingidae > Manduca > Manduca sexta. Next base: position 19,661,210 of record NC_051140.1, on the reverse strand, counting down.
ATTTGTGATAAATTACAATTTACTTATTTTTTTATAGATACTAACATTAGTCCATTAAAAACTATAAATAGAAGTATTGAGACAGAAGTCTTCATAGATTTTACTTAATGGAAATTTGTAGACTATTAAACACACTACATACAACTTTACCATTCACAAAGAACGATGAATGAAACCACTAAGACCGGTTGTACGAGATTGATGCGGAACATCATTCACATTCACTAATTAGAGTGATTAGTCACAATAGCCGGGTCCCGACAATGTAGGACCGGCATTTACCCTGTTAAGGTGCTGCTCCGATACACAAACCGAGACAAGGCTATTTTGACTGTACTTGGAACGAGAGAGACGCTGCGATCGAATATTTTTTTGTTTTTTTTTACTATCATAGCAACTTATATTCCTTTTAAGAATATTGTCAGTCATAGTATCGAATTACTACACTTACTCGTAAGCCCGGTTTATTAGAGAAAAAATAAATTTTACACTTTTTAGCACTGCTTAGCGTAGCCGTAGATGAACAGAATATAAAAACCGTGTTCAAAGTATTGTTATAAATGGTTGATTTAACTTAGTATATATCGTAGTCTGCTTTAGCTATACTGAAGTCAGTGTTAGTATTGCCAAGGAGCACTGTGTTCAGTCTGTATTGTCGTGTGCACCCTACAATGTCGCTCTATGATCCGCAGTGTATGCAACAGCACCTTAAAGGTCTCAGTCGGGTAAGCCGCGTGTCATGTAAACACGCCGCGCGGGACTGCTTTCAACTTGAGTTCATGTACAGCAGCGAGCATGTTGCAGATTGAGAATCCCAAGGGTAAAGATACAACACAAATATTAAGTTAAAAATTTGGAAAATAATTTAATTTCATCGTCTAATTCCAGTAGTCTTTGTGAATTTATCGTTCGCTTTAACGCTGAAGGAAAACATCGTGAGGAAACCTGCACATCTGAGAAGTTCTCTTTAGGAATTTCGAAAGTGTGTGAAGTCTACCAATCCGCGCTAAGCCAGCATGGTGGACTAAGGCCTAATCCCTCTCAGTAGTAGAGGAGGCCCGTGCTCAGCAGTGGGCAAGTATGTAATACAAGGCTGATATTATTATTATTATTATAATTCCAGTAGCATTGTTTCGTTGTGTATCATGTAGTTTTTAAACCCAACGCAAAAAGAAAGGTGTTTTGGACGTGTATCGGAACAGTGATGTGTGTGTATTAGTTTGGGTGTGATCGAGTTAGTTCATAGCGTTAATTTATTCAGGCGTATAAAGATCATGAACTCATTTCCTACTTTCACAGATCCAATTGATTTGACTATTTTGATATACTGTAACTTCGGTATTATTTTCAAGACATAGTAGCCTTCAACTGATGCTGCAGTATTAAGTAATCTGTGGGATAACCAACTCCACGACCTTAAATGTTACGTTAGCAACAAAATAAAAAAAAAACCAAAGTCATAATGACATACTTATAATGACTACATCGTTTTAGTAAATAATCTTACAATTTGATAAAATAATAAATTATCGTATATAAACGGAGTTAGTTTTTATTAGGAATTACACGAGTTGAAGCGTGAAAGACAGAGCGTACATTTTTTGTTTTTAGTAGAAATCTATGCAGTCACAATAAATAATATTAGCAAGAAGGTTGCGTTTATATTTCTTCACAATTAAACAAATCTGTATTTGTATGCCTTCGTAGCAAATTATAGAGTTATAATTATTTTATTTAAGACCTATAATATGTACCACCTATGTTTGACAAATAAATGTTTCTGGTTCCTATAAGTAAATAATTTCAACGAACCACAAACTTAGTTATTATTTGCACCAACACCATCCCTTCTGAACTTTAAGAATGAAGTTAAGTTTGCAATAATACTTATATATTTGCCTCACATATCAATAGAGGCGCATAAAATGTTTGCTAACTGTTTTCTGTCCAGTCGTTTTGTGCGAGTTAAGGGTCTGATAACTTTCGCGACAAGTCTCACAAGTTTTTGTCGGATTGAATTTATTTCTGACCTCTTATGTGCGCATAATTTTGCAAAAAGGCTTATATAATATTAGGCTGTTATTTCAAATTGTTATGAATGCTACCGAAATCACGAAAAATAAAGTGAATAATCAGGTAATGTTATAAAGCTAAAGAGTTTTTTCAATCGGCCCAGCCCAGCCCAAAACGGCCTAGCGGAAGATCAGCGCTAGTTTTTTGGCAGCATATGCTGTGCTGGGGTCACTTTTGTGACGAGCAAATAGATTTAAGTATTTTTATTTTGGAATTATTATGTAATTTTGCTTGTTACCGATAAATATTTTCTTTCTTTCAATTATTTAAAAATTATCCTTCACACTATGAGGAGATATTACATATTAAGAGTGGACTATTCATAGTGTTTTTAAATAGAACAAATCTAAATTCGAACACGGCTACTTAGAAGTAATAAATATAGCTATATTCCCTACCAAAAAGTCTTCTCGCTTTCGAGACATCTCCCACCTGGATCCTCCTAGCCGAATTTCGGCTACAGCAGCCAATCTCAACGGAGACCAGCCAGGTACGCAGGATATATTATAGTGCACAACTGTCTGCGCAATACACAGGTGCAGTCTCGGTTCCTTCACTCTCGTCGTCCGCTGAGGACCAACGGCTTTTTGTGCATTCCGAGGCTCGAGGTTATCACACCACCAACTTCCTAACTCCGAGCTGCGACTGAGTAATTTTTTTAAGATGGAAACGTCCAGTCACAATTATTTTTTCCCGACCCGAGATTCGAACCCAGGACCTCAGCATAGTAGTCGTACCCGTACCGTGTACAATTACGTACAAGTATGCTGCCGAGGCCGTCACTTAGATATACGAGATTATAGACATAAACAAGTTCAAAGTAACTTTGTAATTATACGTCGATACATTATTACTAGTTAAAATAGGCTGAGGGCGGCGCCAGGGGACACACAGGACCCCCGACCCACCTGACTGAGTTATTGCGTCGTCATGTCCAACAGACCGGAAATATTTATTACTTTAACCATTGTAAAAAATCATATATGCTTGAGAATTCAAACATATTTCTTTTGAATTATTTTCATTCGAACGTCATGGCCATTTTTTAATCTCGCACGTAAAAAATATGTGGCTTTTTAGTTTTTTAACAATATCTTTAGTGTTTATGACATTATATATTGTGTTTCGACGATTGTCAGTGTTGTTTATACTGACATGATTATAATTTAAGCAATATAAAGTCGAATGCTTTTACGACACCACTCAGGAGGTACTAGTCGTGCCTTAAACAATCTTTAAGTACTCAATGACATTGTTACGACTGACGGTACAAGTAATGCGACGTACGTTACTGCTCTTAACTCAGGATAAACTATAAATCAGCAGTTCAGGGACGGCTTCAGTACTAACATGATACTAGATACATTCATTAGTAATTCCCGCATCTACTGCTACAGCGCCGGAGAACAACACGGAAAGTTTGTGGGGTACTTATTAGAGTTACAATTCGAAATGTTCTTCAATATATAATAATAATTTGAGCAATAACACGACAGCGACAAAGGGGTTTTTATATAATCGAAAGTACATTTTGTAAATCACAAGAACTGAAACACGTGACATAAAAAGCACTAATAACTACTAATAACAACAACAGTTTTCAAAACTTAGATCACGAAATGGTACATGGCACTAACACTGCATTGAACACGTTGTCTTAAACAAATATTGTTAAGTTGCATAATGCCTTGTACAACTCCAGCTCCAATACTCAATACGCTGTGAACTAAAACTGAACATCACTTGCACAATGTTTGGCGGAAATAGAATGATTGAATATACTCAATAATCTGGTAGATTATGGCAAAGAAATAAATACCTTCCAAATAATAAAATACTTTACGAAATACATCATGTCAGTCATAACTCGCCCGTCCACGCTGTAAATATTGAAGTTTGTTTCCATCATATCTGCGCTAAAGTCACTATTGCGTCCCAGGGAGTCATTTCATACCAGTAAAAAGAACATTGTAACTCAAAAAACGCACAAAGTTCCCTTCTTAAAAGACGAGGAAACATTTGTTACATGAATATTTAACTCTTTCACCCTTTTAGAGGGTAATATTTTAATCGTAATAAAGGAGTTTCCTTGTGGAATAAGCCCTTTGACGTTTCGCCCACTCGACCGGTGCTGCCGCCGGGCCCCGCCGGCCGCTTTATTATTTAAATGGACGCTGTCACGTGGTAGTTTTACACATACACATATATAAAACCAGTAACAAGATAGAATTATAATATGAAATTGCGTTTTCTGAGAATGGATTAAAGAATCAGAGTGTAGAGTCTCGTCTCTAAACGTTGATACACTTCTCTCCGCAGTTTAGAAACTTAGTCATAATATTAAGACGGCTAAATATAAGATAATTTCCAAAATCCAATTTTACTGCCTTAACTATTATAATTAATACTGTTTCCTGTAATCTACATTTAAGACACTTATGAAATAGAATTATTAAATTTATTAAAAATCTATGTGAACTTTTTTTTTGCCTTAGTAGGCAAACAAGCAAGCTTATCGCCTGATGGTAAGCGATATCCGACGCCCATGGACTAAAGCAATGGATTTAAAGGAAGACAAGTCAAAGCAGTCGAGGAACATCGATGCAGGGAGTTTATTCTAAAGTACTTACCTTTGTCGGTTAAAACGCATGGACATAAAAAGAGTTTGATCAGCATCCTCTACGTAGTTTTTATCTTAACTACTATCTATTAAAAATACCGACGGCGTGTAAAATTAGATATTTGTACACTCAGTGACACAAGAAACCCATACTATTCCCAACAATGGACCAGAATACTATATAATCCAGGACTGATATGGTTACTATTTTATTCCTAGTGCTATAAAAATATAATTCAAAAAAACAACAAGGTATCCTGATTAGTGGTGGAGGGAAAACAAATACAGATTCAATTACGAATGGTCCCATTCCCGCAATAAAAATTCTGTGAAAATTACAAGCTTATTAATATTTGCCTCATTAGTGCAAAATAACGTTGTTCGAGAACAAATATAAAACAATTACGTGCGTCCACTTTAACCCAAAAGGTCTGTTCACACGCTGTCAGGACTCCCGAGCAGTGACGGGACCGTGCGCTATCAGGAATAATAAAATATACAAAGGAGACGGGCGAAACTTCATAGAACGTTGGGTTTGGTATTACAGAGATGATTTATGTATTATTTTATACGAATAATAGAACCATTTCTAAATAAGAAAAAAAAATCTGTCTCTATAATGGGAGTAAAGAAATAATCGCTATAGCATATAGCGTAAAAACACTTTTCTGTGAATAACTTCGTATTTACCCGATAGCACAAGATGTTCACAGCACCTATTCATTGTCCATTGGATTGCCGTGTTGGCTAATGAGCAGCTGGCTTAGATAATAACCAGAATTGAAATTATTGTATGGGATCGACGAGGACCGATATAAAGGTACTTATCGCAAGATGAAACTAAGTGTAGGTTGCATATCTTCTTTTATCTACTCCTTCATGGAATCAGGCATGAGTTTATACTGTTTTTATATTATTGAAAGAACTATTTCGTTTTCATTTGGACGAATTCCTTTAGTGTTACAACGCCATGTAGCTATGCCATAAGTACCACAATGGTGTTGATGGTTCATCGTTACTTTTCGAAATCCGGTAGAACAAGCAAAATCAGTCGAGCAAGCAAGAAATCAAAGTCGGTTGTTGAATAAACGTGGGTAGTTCATTAAAGCAGCAATCGTCAAAATATTCTCGAAAAGCCGTAGTCGTTAAAATAAAAATATCAAACCAAAAACATTCACTTGCGCAGAAGTACAGAAAGCGAATAACAATAATATTATACATTTAATAACAGACAGCCTGATATTCCCGATCCAGGAAGTCAGTTACTTATTCATAATAAAAAATATTTTATTTTCCCATTGTAATACAATCTAATATTTTTTAATGGCAGATATAAAAATAGAAGAAGAATATTGATAAATGTTTCATAAGTGTACAATCAAGCCCAATTTCGCCCGTCTCCTTTAATACACGTTATTATAAAGGTTAGCAATAATACATTTTAACATTATTGCATGTTATGTTTTGTGCACTTACTTATTTATTTATTACTCTTTATTGTACACCACAAACAAAACTCATTGAACAAGAAATGAGAAAAACCTACAAATGGCGGTCTTATTGCGCAAGGCAATCTCTTATAGACAACATTACTGAAGTTATTACGACATAATAAAATATTATTTTTGAACCATGTTATTTAGCAAAACACAGCGATAAATGTGACTCTTCAACGGACACTCTCACCACCTCTCGGGCCCTGCAGGGCTACCTGTGACTTCACCTTTACACAGCGAACATCGACTGTTTTACGTACAGAAATTAAATTACTTTGTTCTCGTCGGAGCCTACTAAAATTTTAATATTAGATATAATTTACTCTATAAGTGCTTGGTAAAGTGGTGTTTAAATATTGGCTAGTAAATATTTAAATTAACTTTCACTTAAAATATGTTTACTTCTAATGCCAACGTGGTAGACGCAGGCTGGCGGTAAGGGCCTAATTGTATTCTACAAGAGGATCCGTTTGAACCAGTACATAATACTTATTAATATCATATTGCGAACTTCTTGCATCAGTGCGTGTTTAGTCACCGTTTTGTTTCCATTTGGCAGTTACCATCACACCTATTACTCACTCCACTGGTTATTTAATTAATTATATAAATATCACTACCGAAGCCGTCAAGGGTTATCGTAAAGGAAAAGACAACGTATTCATCTTATAAGATAAACCAGTAAACAACAGGTGGGTCACTTGTAAGTGATGCCAAATCGTAAAGGCAGAATACTAAAAAGAACCATGTAGTCGCTGCCGGCCTCGGCGTGCATCGTACTGTAAACATAACTAGTAACGATGCGCCTAAACACTTACATTGTGTCTGAATTATATATTATATTCATTGGAGTTGTTGGTTTGAAATACATGAACCCGTTGCTTTCACTTTTCTTACAGAAGATTCCACAAAAACTCAGTGAACTAGATGTGCTTCTCAATGGTGTTACGGTTGTTTATGAGAAACCGTAACACATAGGTACGACTTACGTAGCATTAAATATGACTTACGTAGCACTCAGCTACAACTTACGTAGCATTTACCTACGATTTTTGTAGCACTTAGTTAAACGATTCCCTTTCGCAAATTAATTAAAAATAAACATAATATAAAATATTAATAGAATAATAAACGTAAATTCAAATAAATAATGTATTTAATAATAATTATCAATATTATAGTGCCAATTAATTTGCGGAGACTGCTTTACTAGTAATAATGAAATAAAATTGGTGACATTAAACAACTCATGCGCTTTGTTTTTAATAATTCAGATTGTATATTTTAGTGATATTTTACTCATTTTAAAGTGGCACGACGATACGAAATTTATTTGATTAATTAATTTGATAATATATGTAATTTATGTAATAAATACACTCTGCTTAGTGAATAAGGTATTTATTAGCAAAGATGTCATTTAAAAAGTTTTTTTTTGAGAATAAACGTACATAGGTTTCTACAGACCGAGATTTATAATACTTTTTTGGTATTATTTCCAATTAATATGTCATTATATGATTAATAGAGACATTAATTAGTTTTCGTTAAGCACCTAATATTTTTCGATTCTATGAACGTTTGAAGTCGCATTATCTATGGACAATATGAATGTTAACGATTGTTGATTTTAAAGTTAAAACTAATTTGTTTTCTTTTGAAATAACCTATACCGTAAATACCGCAGGTTGTATTTTGAAAAATTTCACCTTTCACTACTGATATATAAGCATTGCATAAGGATGGCCACAATCATACCACAAAGTCGTCTGAAATGCAACTAATACTCAATACATTTGCGACTCCAAAAGCTCTATTAAGTCAAGTTATGAATACTTTGACCCTGATACTATGTAACTTTGCATTATTGGTTAAAATGAAAGCATATATCACCGAGGATCGTCGAGTATTAGTGGCCGGTCGCGTTAACACTTTAATTTATACGGGTGCGCGCCGCGCCGCCCGCCGCTATTGATATCTCACTGACAATGCAGGACTAACTTTCGATGTTCATGTTATTGTTATATCAGTCCCGTTTTATATTCTGTTTCACTAACGGGCACGAGTATCTTCCTTTTCTAATATGTTTTAGACTTTAGATCAACATATATGAGCGACTGGAACGGATTCAAGATAAATTTCTTAAAAATCTTGAATACCGGTTCAATTACAAAAATTTACCACAACTGCCGAGGATAATATCTCTAGCTAATCGTAGAGAGATAAGGGATCAAGTCTTTCTGTTTAAAATTGTCAACAACTGAATTGATTCTTCTTACCTTCTAAGCAGACTTTCATTCAGATGCCTACGTGTTAATTCACGTGAAAAAAAAGTATTCCAACCTTCGACATCTAAAACAAATTATGGTTCAAATACAATCGTACGACGAGCTAGTAATATTCATAACATGCAGTTCTCCGACATCGATATGTTTTTTATATCTATGAATAGTTTTAAACGTTATATAATAGAATCTCTATGTGGAAATTAATTTGTTAATTCTCCAATTACATTTTATGCATAATTTTATTTAAGTTTTTTTTTTTTGTTACCTTTATTTCATTGTATTTTAATTAATGTTATTGTTCACTCTTTCCATACCTGTGTTATTTATGAGTGGAAACTTCGCTGGATTCTGTAACATATTCTTTAATTATTTATATTTGATATTTTCTGTTTGTTTCCCAAATATTAAATAAATAAATAAAATATTTTATAATGTTGGCTTTTGAATCTTTAATTTGTATTTTAAAGTAGGTAATGAAGCAACTGGTGTACCCACTGTGCAGTATGGATCCACTATTACCGAGCTTATTATGGACGACGGTCGTTTTGGCACCTGTAACATAAAATTTCAAAATGCTCAATAATTACATTGTTCGCAGCATTTTTCAAGCTAAAACACAACTTTCTCCTCACACTGCTGATTGCTTGCCAAAAAAACTTTTGTATAACAGACACCGGAGAATATTAAGCATAGATAATTTGTAATCAAAGGATCAGTTTGAAAAAAGACATACAAGCGAGATATCCTAAGACCATCGTTATTCACAACATGCAAAGTGTCTCTAGTGACGTACCAATTAAAATGGTATAATAAATAAATTAATAACGTAATAAATAAGCCGGGTAATGCTTTCGGGTCACGGCGCGATACCGTTTATTTGTTTAATCTAAATGCTAATTGTCCACGCGGGGAGGCCGTCCCGGCTACCCGCTACCCGCTGCCCGATACCCGCTACCCGATACCTGCGGAACACCGCTATAACAAACACAATGACATTTTGTGTTGCTGATAATGACAGCTAAACCCATATACGTGCACATTGTGGCCATTTTTGTGTGTGTTACAATTTACGTGGCATTTGTCAATCGTACAACGATTCAATCCTTATTAATGGATGGATTCTACAGTATCATCTGTATTTGGAAGTATTGTGATCTTGCTGCTGTTATTGCTTTTATTCCAGAAGTAATACACCTACGTATTACAACAGCACCTGCGTTTTAACTATATTCTTGCTAACTTTTCCATAACCTTTCCTCGTTAATCAACTTCTGTAGTCCATTTAATGAAATAACTCATTGACCTAAAGTGAGAGAACCTCGGTGAGTCGGTGCTGTCTTCAACCAGCCACACATATCGAAACATTTGAAAATATTGTATTATTTATCAAAATTTCTTTCACCTTCCCGTCATTTTTTCGTTTCAAACAGAAAGAAAGAGAAGTTCAAACGTTTTACGTTCAAATGTAAACGTTAAATTTCCTATTTCGTATTTGACCGGTCTAATTATAACTGTGCTAGAAGACGTGTAGAGTTCCAAGTTCAGGTGACATGTCTAACAATCAACATATTAAAATATGCGTGACTCAATTAATATGAAGTCGTTTTATATTTCCAAGCTCCAGAATTTGTACTAGTTTCATGGCAATCAGAACTGCAATAAATTAGGCAAATGTGGCTACGAGCACTATTTGCAACTCTGTCTACTTCTTTAGCATTAATTTGGGCTCAATAATATAATACCGAATTTCACAAGCGAAATTATTTAAAAATTCTAAAATACTTAGATTCCTCCACAAATGTCTTTCATCCGCATTTTATCTTACTTCTTGTATAGAATTCTCCCCATTCAGACCCGCTCTTTCGAATGAAACACATTGTGTACACGCGAGGACGGATGTTGGCATCAAATGCAACAAATTAACACTCTATTTAGCTGATTCTCATCAACTCTGAGCAGACACGATGACTATGAACTTACCTTAATTATTCCTTTTCTTATGCGGCTTTATTTATATTGCGGAACCACAGCTTCGTGGTGTCTGCTAGCTTGAACCAAAATCTATAGTAACTTAAACTTTTTAAATCACAGCAATCCATGGTGTCCTATAAATATACCAGTTATAATCATCTTTAATACAGTTTTGTTTACACATTGCTTGCCGAGAGTAGGAAAACAGTAGTATTAACCGAGACAGATTCTCAGACGAAAAATGTATCATCTACATTGTAGACCCTCAGCCTTACCTAAAGCTCTTAAATCACGACACATAATAACGTTATTATTAGGATCTTAGAGATTTTGACTCAAAATAAAAATAACCGTTTCTGACTTCAGAAATACTGTCACAAATATTTTACCAACCAACCGACCGGTACGAGTGTCAATGAACAACTTCCTGGATCTATCAAACGCTCAGTGTTTAATAGCAAAAGGTGTCACAAATACCCTCACAATAATATTTTGATCCCAACACTTTATTAGTAATAAGTTATATATGAAAAAAACTCATGAATATAATTAAATATAGCACTATAAATGTACATGTTCAAACATTACGTTGTTTGCCACTGAACGATTGGCTAAAGACCGAATGCATCCGTGAGGGTGGCGGTCTGCGGCGAGTGATTCACAAAAAGAACGGAACATTCAATTAACTCGATTAGTCGGCGATTCGGTACAAACGGCGGCGGCGGTCGGCGCACGCACCACTCGCCGCCGTAATTAATCAGCGCTCTACTCAGCCCTCGGAACAATTAAATCGTGAGTGGCTTTTAAGTATAATGGATGCAAATCATCACATATCAGTACCTATAGCGCTGCTGGGTGCAGATCTCTTTATAGAAAAATATTGACCTTGTTTCCTACCGCAATATGGATTTGTGCACTTCACAAATTTCAAAATATAGAAGATTCATGACAATATTTTCTTTCTTGTATTTTCAAGATCTAGATACCATTTTACCTGACGGTCATCAGGTGAGCTCTCTGATAGCTGGTAAATTACGTATTCATTAAGTTGTAAAACAAAATCTTCGTAAGCAATTTTACGTGCATGCCTTTTTAAATTCACGTTGCTTTTACCGAAAATATTCACGTTTTTCTCGCAGTACATTTTCGTCCCTATCATGTCGAAAGTGGGTGAGTTTATCGGCTTGAGCCGAAGTTCCAGCAAATCCTATGAATGGAGCAGAGCGGCTCAGCCACGCGACTGATAGACGGAGCCTCGTGGTCATCCTTTTTGAACTCAAACCGAATGGACTTCTGTATTGGGTAATTCAAACGAATTCCTATATCTTCAATATTTACAACAAGGTGCTATTTTTATCGCTTTCTCTTCACAACAAAGAAGGTGTTATCTTTGAATTAAGATTGTTAAATTAATACATTTTTCTTTATCATTTTCTCCTTACTTAACTACATTTACCATTCCTTTCATTCACCTTACTGTTCTTTTCTTTCCCGCCCTCACACACATCACTAAAGCTCCTGTAAGCCAAGAACAACAGTGGCACGCATTTCATGACACGGATTGGTGAAACTCGGCGAGTTTCAATGAACACTAATTATTTGTCTTTATCCCGCAACAAACTTGATCAAATAGAAAGATAGGGTCGAGTTGGAAATATTAATTGTCTACTTCCGTCCATAGCAAGAGACAGAATAATGAACTAAGGAGGCATTTCCACCTCAAGTATAGGGACGTTTACAACTAGTAAAGCCAGTTGCAAAGCATCGCAGATAAAATTTTAACGGAAGGGTCCTATCACATGAGTTGTTAGATTTGATTCTAATAATAGGCATAGTAAAAACACCAGAAACCACGTAAATTCCGTCTAGTCTCTACAAGGTTCATGTAGTATACAACCCACGATATTATTTGCATACTGCTTAACATAATGTTGAGCTCATCATGCCAGCAACTAAACTCCCAAAGATGAGCGGACTGTTCATATTCGTAACTAAGTGTAAAGCTGTAACACGCAAGAGAAGCAACTAGACTCAATGAGAACATTTTAGCAAGCATGCAAGCTTTAAAATTATCATGGCTGGTAAAGAATTGCGATACACAATGATCCTTTTCTAACCAAGTATTAGTTAGACAATCGCGAACGCACGGAAAGCTATAAGTCTTACTGTTCTGTAACCTACCTCGGTTGCCTTTTGCTTTTTAAATAATCAAGAAACTACCTCATACACGAAATTGAATACGGGCCTCAGAAGCCACCCCGTGTAAAACCTACAAACATTGATGTGTGCATTGATGTCGGCGGCTCTCGATCCTTCCTTTATTCAATTCGTCGCTTTGCATAAACTGTTTACTTGGACGGAGAGCCGCCGTTCCGCCGCTTTTATGCGAAACCAATGTATGAAATACTCAGTATGTCGTCGAGGACCTGTTATTGGAAGTTACCAGATAACATATTATAAGTAAGTATATGATATATATTTACTAATAATATGTTATCTGTATAGGGAACTAATTACTGTATAGGGATCGCGGTACATATTGAGATGAAACTCCGCTATTTCTGTCGGTTTCAATGAGCCACGTGTCACTATTAGTGTGTAGTCTGTATACAGGATGACAGAGAGATGTCTATACTCCGATGACCGTAAAAACTTTGATGACTGGCAAAAAATATTAATAATATTGTCATATTTAATTTTATTTTAGTTATCTTCACTACCAATCTACAAATAGACCTGTTGGTGGTTTGTTCTTGTTATGTAAATAACCTGTAAACTATATCGGCTTTTCATCAACAAACAACTAGCATACTGTATGCTTACTGTACTGTGTTGTAACTGTACTGTACATTACAATATCGAGGCGTCTTCAGCTCCGATCCGCGGCCGATATGAATATCCCCCGACTACACTAGTGATGCGACCCGATTCCTTTTTTAGGATAAAGTTAGTAGATAGAATTAGTATAGATAGTTCGTCTTAACTAAACGTAATAAATCATTATAATATAACTTTAACTTAAATGATTTCTTATGTGTACGCAAATGTTAATTTGTCTTCCAAAGGAGTAGAAAAATAAAACATAAAAACCGCAACTAAATCCGAAATTCATAATTCTCCGGCACAAGCTGTTAGTGATAACTCTTTACCATATTTTCATCTTCCAGCCTCGATCTTTTGCTATAAAAAATCTAAATCTATAATATCTTATTATTTTAAAAATATATTTTGTTAATCTCTTAACATACATGGATTCCGAACCCTCCCAGAGCCAGTGATCGTAACAAACAGAACCAAACGCGAAACAGCTCACAAATAGCAATAACGAGACAAGTTAAACGCTAAAACGAACCGCTGAAAAATAAATTTGTGCCCAAAGGTGAGGGAGGTCCGGGCCGCACCGCGGGCACCGGGACCACGTGGTAGAAAGTTAAGCAATAAGTGTTACAGAGCTCTGTTGTTTGTTTCCGCATAAATACCGGCATGTTGTGACCACGCCACGACACCACACATGTTTTAATTATTATACTGGAGCCTTATTCTCTATGACACTGCAAACGCGTAACGCGGCCGTGTCATGTTATCTTCGTGAAATTCGTGTGGAATGGTATTCTGTATGCCAATTTCTATTGTATTAAACGTGACGCGATGCGTTAAGAGCTTGTTACGCACTGTAAAAATAACGTGTGGCATAGAGAATAAGGTCCCTGAGGTATAAAAGGAATTAAGCGGCGATAGCCTAGTTGGGTGTGGAACTGACTGCAAAGACGAATGTCCGCAGGTTCAAATACCAAGGGCACACACCTCTGACTTTGCTAAACTCATGTGTTTATTCTTTGTGAATTTATCGTTCGCTTTAACGGTGAAGGAAAACATCGTGAGGAAACCTGCACATCTGAGAAGTTCTCTATAGGAATTTCGAAGGTGTGTGAAGTCTACCAATCCGTACTAGGCCAGCGTGGTGGATTAAGGCCTAATCCCTCTCAGTAGTAGAGGAGGCCCGTGTTCAGCAATGGGCAAGTATATAATATAGGGCTGATATTATTATTATTTATTATTATAAAAGGGAAGATAATGTGTTTTAGTTTTTTTTTTATTTTTATTTAGTAAAAGGAATTAAGATTATTGCTTAATCATTAATGGTTAAAGGCGAAACTCTTTGTAAACTATATGCAATTTTATTAAGAAATGAAATTTAAGAATTAAAGTAGTATTGGACTTAATAAGAATACAAAACTACGTTATCTTTGAATGAAGCCAGACTTACGATTATACAGATATATCGGCTAGTTTATATAGTTTATACGAGCAGACCCGTTAGCAAAAGCTTTTTCATTACACTTGAGGAACTGTGGGAATGCAGTCGGAGTCTTGTTCGGCCCTGTCCTTATCCTCTAGTTTCAGTCCACGGAAATGTGCATGGTACATATCCGCGTGTTATTGGGTGGTGTGTGGCGAGTGTGCTTGCCGTAAGCCGACCACACGTCGCGGCTGATCCCGCGAGTCAACAACGTTACGTCGAAGTGACGTCACCGAGTGCTCCCGACAGTGCCGACACTCCACTCGCGACTCTCTCGTAAACACCGCACCATAGTTGTCGATACACGAGTTACAAAATAGTTTTCATACAGCGATATGACCGAGATCTGAAAAATATATTACCCGAGGTATCAGTCTGGATGTGTCGCGAGCATAAATTCACTCAACAATGACCATTATCTATTAGGTTAGTCATCAGTCTGCCTTCTATAGAAAAAAATATTCTTCGCCAATAATCAATTTTAATCCATCTAGCAATCTTATGATAAGCAACAAGTCCTGTCTTTAAAAGGCGGGAAATGAGCGAGGAATGCGAGAACCCCGTCTACCGGCGCAAACGGCGCGGCGCTGTATCTTTTAATATCTGTGGAATGAGCGACATTCGCTGCACCGCAGGCGGCAAGCGTAAAGGTCGCGGCCACAGCGAGACGATGTCGGCTGGCACAGGTCCGGATTTAGGATTGCACTGTGGGTCATTTTTTGTTAAATAAGGCGAGGGAGGTCATTTGTATTCCAATTAAAGTTGATAATCATACCACGTGTTTAGTGACAATGAACGAACTAAATTTGTTTTATTTAAAAAAGTAAATTAACAAGATATACTATAGATAAAAAACATAAATCATAGTGCATAAAACATTGTTGATATAAAAAAAAAAAAAAAAAAAAATACTTTATTTATCACGTAGGCGAACAAAGTTGCACTTATGATACGTCAAAACCAAGGAATAAGAATAATTATTATTTCTAAACAACTATTAAAATCACTTATATAACTATGGAGATTTTAAATTAGGGGATAAAGTTTATACAAAAGACTAGGTACAAACCGAAGTAACCAGCTCGGGCTGGCAAGTAGGGGGGAAATAGAAGGGTAACGCGTCGCGATCCTCACCGGTGAGGACATGAGCCCTAGCCTAGCTAACCTACCAGCCTTTCACTAGCTACCTAAGTGATGACTACCCGAAGAAGAAAGGCAGAAAGAAACTCCGGGCTTTCTTTTTGTCATCAATTGTTCAGTACTTCTTTTGTATTTTTTCCAAGTCTTTCTTGTACATAGTCACAATAGTTATATAAGCTAATGCACGCACATCACCGTTAACATGGGATAAGATGAAATCCAATCGACTAAACCTGGAGCGGCATAAAATAAAATTAGCGATAGCAAATGAAAGAGAACATAGATTCATACTTAAATAACGGCGTACAGCGTGCATTCGCCTACATTTACAATCATAGTTTTCAATCATGAGAAAAGAAAAAAATAGTGATATTAAAC
Source organism: Manduca sexta (assembly GCF_014839805.1). Taxonomy (NCBI): domain Eukaryota; kingdom Metazoa; phylum Arthropoda; class Insecta; order Lepidoptera; family Sphingidae; genus Manduca; species Manduca sexta. Next base: position 19,644,944 of record NC_051140.1, on the reverse strand, counting down.
AGGCAAACACAACATGATCGGGTGGTCGTCTTTCAAAAATAACATTTCATTAAGATATGATATGATTATGTCAAATTAGAACTATAGAAATGTCATTATTATAAAAAAAAAAGCATGTGAGACATGTAACAAAGACATTTTAGGCAGTTAATTAATTACTAATGTGTGCTAACATGGTGGGTCATTGTGTGCAGGACAAACTTTCCAAACCGTCTTATCATTAAGGTAATCAGATACAGTATAGTATCCTTTACACATTAATTCACGCTTAACATAACACTTGAATTTTTGTTCGGTCAAATTGGTAACTTCGAAGGGAAGTTTATTATAGAACTTAATGCTATTAACTAAGAAAGATTTATTGGTTTTACAGAGCCTATGATTAGGGACAACCAATTTATTTTTATTTCTGGTATTTAGACTATGCAAGTCACTGTTTTTAATAAAAGTACTAAGGTTTTACGTACGTACATTATATTCTGAAAAATATATTCGGCCGGCAAAGTCAGTATATTCACCTCCTTAAACATTTGCCTAAGGGAATCATGAGAGCGAAGGTTGTAAATAGCTCTAATCGCTCGTTTCTGCAAGATAAAAATGGTCTGCAGATCTGCAGCAGAGCCCCACAGAAGAATACAATAGGACATAATGCTGTGGAAGTATGCAAAATACACTAGCCTTGCCGTAGCCTACTGTAGTATAATTACTACAAAAGTGTTAGGTCTTGTGTTTGAAGATTTTTTTGTGTGTATACTACTATAGTGTGCAAATACCATGGTTTATGTTATGAAGGATAATTTACCGTCTCGTGTACAATACCACGAAACAATTTATTATCATGTAAAGGCCTTGGTAGAATTCAATGCGCTTATTGGCAGTCGCGACGATTACTATCGAAATAGCGACTTGCTCGTCTTGTCATTGCACCAGTAGCGAACCCTTCCAAATTCGCGCCTCGTGTCGACATAATCTAACATAAACCACGCAATATCACTTATGATTAGTTGACGCAAATTGAACCACACCACGCCGGGTTTTCAATCTCACTTGTTTACCTCACAAATAACAACTTAGGTGCTGCCAATATAAATTATTTTTATCCTAAAATTATTTACTCAAATACATTCCACGATCTGTACTACTATCTTTTTGTATTAAGAATGTAAAACAGAAAAAGGAATATACAAATTGACCTATATTATATCGATGGTACTGACAAACTCAATATTATCAGAGCCATCTGTTATCTAAATCAGTAAACAATGGCAGCCTCAAGGCGCGTCGCGGCGGTCGCGGCGGGCGCGGCGGCGGCGCGGCAAGCGCATTACCCGGTAATCACTCGGCAGACAATAGTCCCATAATCTGTGTGTGTAGCCGATTATCATGTACATACATGATGTATGTTAATCCGCACGACGACCCCATTCCTCACGCTACACAGCTTTATTTGTATACAGCCGCTATTGACCCGTCTATAATCCCTAAATATGTTATTACAAAGCTCGCGTCGCGCGCTCTCTGACGTGGATAATATGTAAACTAAAATATTTACTATATTGGACAGTAAATATTACTTTTCGATATGATTATATTTATGAAATATGACAAGATCGAAGGTTTTCGAATGTTTTGTCTATTGCTAAGTGATTTCTTATGTTTACATCATAGACATGGAAATAAAAATATTCTTCGGATTTTATCGCGGCTTTTTATGTTACAATTTTGTTCCGACGTTTCGAAAACTTTTCAGCTCTCAGGCCCACGTGACGCACTGAGGTATTTGTTAACATCTCATTCCGTCTGTGACCATACAGATGCAAGTTTCGAAATGTCGGCAGAAAAATATAATATAAAAATCCACGAATAACAACGAAAAGTATAATAGTTTGTTTATTGCTGCTTATATTATCAGGAGTCTGAAAACACCCTTTTACTGACGATCATCTCATCTCGGCACGACGACAGTAATACAGCGTTATAATGTAGGACTGGCAGTCTATTTCAAACTACTGGTCGGTATTTATACTATTAATAGTCAGTGGTCGTATAAAAAGTAAAACATTAACTTTAAACATTTACTTTATGACCCCGTAATCACACTAGCTATAAAGTCCTTCAATCCATAATACAAAAGGACTTTCACGCATTAAAAAGTCCCCCAAAACATCCTGATGACTCAGAAGCGGTTTTATATATTCAAGTCCGGTCCGTTAATTAGATCGCTTCGGACGGTATTGTGCGGTAACAAAGCGGCATTCGAACCCGATTACCCGTGAAACTGACCGACAACGAGCCACGCATTCAGTGCCGCGCGAGACAGGTGATGTAGCTATTCATAAGATACACCCTCCCCCCTGCGCAAACAAATGTTACAGATCCAAAATATGTTTTGGGGGTCATTACTCACGACTAATTATAATCAATGTTAAAATAGTCGAAAACAACACGGTTTTACTCACGTTTAAAAAGTAGTAAGAATCGCCGACCAGTTCCGACCTATTAAGTAGGTCATATGACCTTTTTAAACGTGAGTAAAACCGTGTTGTTTTCGACTAATTTAATATGTCTCGCGTAAGTTTTAATAATATTAATGTTACAATAAATATTTTGTAAATCTACGTTGCATACAATAAAGATTGAACACATTACACGGACGTTTTTTGCTTCTGTGATAATTTACTATCCCGTACAAGTAAGTCCCTAAAATTTTAATTTAATAGCATCAAATCTATTTAACAATTTTTACGTAACTCCATATTTTGAGTCCCGATTTTAAGCCCTATAATGACGCCCTGTGCAAGGTCGCGGCGGGTGGCGGATAAGCAGAGGAAATAGAAAAACTTGGCTCGTTTACAATGAGCCGCGACGCTTTGAAGGTGCTGCGTCTACGAGCATACCGCGCCCTCTCCCCGCATCCCTCCGCGTAGGACCCGCACCTGTCACGTAAGAGCACGATTTATTCACTACAATTTTGTATCAATATTATAAATATATATATATATAATGTATTTTTAAAGATTTCCAGTATCAATCAGATGACTAGCTGCTTTCTCTATCAGCAGATCACTACATTCTGAAACACAATCCACTAAACCCGACACTGACCGTGTAAAGTTTGTCTTACCCCAAATCGGATTTAGGAGGTGTGCGGTGGGCGCGGGCCCCGAGACACGCCGGCGCGTGTACACACTCTAACGAACGTTTGCATTGTCGTGTCAATTGTGTGCCGATATGCAACGTAGACATTGTGTATGGTGAACAAAACAACCAGCTATTCTTGCAGACTTTAATTATACAAACATGTGATAGACGCTGACTTTTATGGCTACGGTACGATGGATTGGAACCGTTTTCGCTCGCCTTACGTCACGTCTGCACGTAAACAGTGAAAACTTCCTAAAATTCATCCCTCCTCCTCTTTGCACTACACCCGTGACTTAAAATTTTTTGGCCAGAATCTTATAACGAGATAATATTTCTGACTAAATCTGAGTTTGATATGCTTCCTCGCACATTAAATACCTAAATTTGTTTATTATGGGTTTTATTTTGGATATAAAAATTATATCAAGATATTTATAGAACATACTATTTTTACAGTCCTTATGTATTTAGATTACTTTTAACTTTGCCGCCGATTCTAAAAAAAAAATCTACAAAAAATGCATGCATTTATTTGCAGAGTAAACGGAAAATAACTAATGCTCTTTTCAAAACCAGTTTTTTGTTTCATGTTTCATGTCAATTCTAACACAATTTAATTAATTTAACAGCTCATTAATTCCCTATCTGTTTGGTCTACGCAAATCTTGGATCCAACAATGGCTCAAAGGCCCAACGGTTCGGCGACGAGTAGCTTTGTGGTTCGATTTGCCGGAGACATGTGGGATGGAGCGAAGACAACACGCCGCGCTCTGTTGTATTGTGTGTTGTGTTGGACGGCGCACGCACTACAACACTGGCGACAGACGGCGAGTTAATGTGCCCCGTGTGAATGCGGTTACTCGGATACGTGGGGCGCATTTAGACGGGTTTGGGGGTCAAAATTACTCTATTCTTGTTATTCTACGAGTGTTAATAATACAGTCATTACTAATGACACCCTTTAAGTATTAATCATCATCTGTGGCCTTTAGAAATTCACTGCTGAATTTAGGTCTTCCCTAAAGTTATTCAGATCAAACCGTTAGAACCAGTCTGTATTGAATGAGATACGACGACCCTTTACTAAGTAGTTTGCCCATATTGTAGATGCAATGCCTAATTTTATGTTTATTTATAAAGTAAGGCCAGCTAAACCCCATAATATTCCGGAACAAAAAGGATTCTGAACTTAGTTTGTCTTTGTTTCAAAGTAAATACATCCGAATTGGTTTATTTTTATAACTTACAATAATCTTCACAACTTTCACTCCCAAGTTTATAGTTAGGAGAGGCCACCTACATAGAGGAGAACACGTAAAGACCGTAGTTCATTCACTGTCACATTATGAATTGACAGTAATCAATACATGAATCATTAAGGGGGTCAGGCCCCAACTTCCCACTACGTCCACGTGGTACACGACGCGTCCTGGTAAATATGGATTTGAGACGAACTGAATCAACACGATAGCACGCAGCGTGCACCGCCGCACTCTGCCGCACACCGCCCCGCCCCGCACCGCGCCATGAGACAATATTTAGACAAGGTCAGGAGACGTGCCCGTACTCGCCAATCATACACTTACGAACGCTTCACTGATGCGGCCCTGGCTAAATGGATGTTGTGTTGTTGGGTTTCTAGCGATCTACAGATATATTATAGGTTAACTAGCAGGCTTACCTGATGATAAGTGAGCACTGTCGTGCATATACAACGTCAAAGGAATGTCTAACTAGGGCAATAGAATGAGATCTGGAAAGAACAGAGTTTATTATACTTTCAACTTTCATTATATCCGTAAGTAATACATCAATAAAACTCTCACTCGACGCCTATTTTACGTGAGATGGTGCTGCCTGGTCTAGTAGTTAATGGTAGAACTGATGTTAAATTTCTTTTTTACCAATAAAATTAAATTGATACTACTCTTTACTGCTCCACCCGCGCGAAAAAGTTTTTCCGGGATATAAAAAGCCTATGTCCTCCCCAGGGTCTCAAACTATCTATACACCAAATTTTATCGATATCGGTCCAGCGGCTCAGTTGTGAAAGCGTAACACACAGAGAAACAGAGAGAGCTTGTTCTACCATCATAAGTAAAGTCCACAATTACTAGATACTCAATCTCACAACACCTCGACGTGAAAGAAAATTCGGTAACAAAACCATCCCCACTAGAAATCGAACCCGCGACCTCGCGTTTCACACATTCATAGTCTACACCAGAGGCTAATCCCCGGTTTATTGAATCGTGAAGTACACATTTGATACAAACATAATTCGATTATATTGCGTATACAATGTAAACAAAACAATAATCCTAACAAAATATTGTTCAACATGTTTAGTATGAACAAATTATGTACCGGAATAAATATCTACCACAAATGCAAATAAGGCAATATTGATAGTTTGTACTATAGCAGAGGGAATTTATCCATGAGTATTCCACATGGCTAACAATCGTGTTAGCGTTACTTACAGACTTTCATATTGTGCACAATTTCATCGTGGAGGGGCTCAGAAGCCCCCGCGCTGAGAAGGAAGCCCTCGTTATCAACGGCAGCATTAAGACTACTTTCCACGCTGTCTTCCATCTTAAGTGACACCACAATGCTTAAAGACGCACAACGTGCACTAACGGCGGACAGTCCCCGACGTCCAAGGGGCCTTATTAATCGTCTTTTACTACAGGCAGGGGATACCGTAGTGGAATTCTCCAAACGCCTCCATCCACAGAACGGGTCCTGGCGTGCAAAGATAAAAAACTGCGGATGTACTTATCTAATTAACACAGTCAGTACCTTGAAAATTCTATCTCCTACCGTCTTTCATGGTAGCAACCAAATAGTAAGTGAGTAGGTATGCCAAATATATTATGTTATAAAATAATAGCCGAATAACATTGCGGACTGCGCACAACTATCAATATATATAAATACTAGCTTCCGCCCGCAGCTTCGCCCGCGTGGATTTCGGACTTCAAAAATGGAGCCGGTCGCGAACGTTCGAGAATGTTCGTTTTACGAAGCTACTCGCTAGGTGATTCGCTAGCCTCTAGGTGCCAAGCAAGCCGCCTGCCTGTGCGTTCGCGACCTTATATATATACAAAAATAATCCTTATAGCATGATTAAGTATTCACGCATGATGGCTTATTATTAGCGTATTTCATGTATAACTTTGGTGTTGCTATACCGATTTCTATGATTATTTTTTATGGAATATTTAATAATGTTAACTTTATTAATTAGGGATGACTGAGAGTGTTATAAACGTAAGAGTAGACAAATATAACGAAAAAGCTTCGAACTGCTAAGCTATCGGGAGTTACACGTGTTATTGTGAGTCAACCATAAAAGATAGACATATGCTGTCGTGGGATATTTTTTACATAATTTTAAGGAGAACATTTTCATACTTGATTTCTGTGTAGCTTTAACCATTAAGGTTGCACACGCGACGGAAGCTTAAAAAATGGAGTAACTTCTCCCGTTTTCCCAACATTTCCCTTCACTGCTCTGCTCCTATTAATTGTAGCGTGATGAAAAGTATACTATAACCAGCACAGGAGTATGACAAATAATTGTACCAAGTTTCGTTAAAATCCGTCGAGTAGTTTTTGTTTCTATAATCGGTTATACAGACAGACAGACAGACAGACAAAAAATTTTACAAATTGCATTTTTGGCATCAGTATCGATCCCTAATCACCCCCTGATAGTTATTTTGGAAATATATTTCATGTACAGAATTGACCTCTCTACAGATTTATTTTAAGTATAGATATAGATATAGATAAGCGAACAAAAAATGTTTGAACCTAGCTGCTTCAGACTGTCGGTCCGTAATATCCATTCAACTGATAAGTAATGTGAGGAAATTGTTAATAATCAATAGAGATTAATGGTGGCATTTGGAATCCGTCACGCATAGCGCGGGACGTTTTTACAAATCCTTCCCAGAAATGCGATATTAGTGGTAATCTCGCAGAGTGCCCGCCCGCGTCCCGCCGCACGCGCCCTCTCGCCACGCACCACTAGGGTGCGGTCCCAAGGAACGTTATAGCGCAGATGACACAGCGTATGAAATATGTTGGTTTGCCGTGGGAACAGTTATTAAACCAACCCACTGCCATCCGCATTCAAACCACTGTTCAGGCTTCCTTCTGAACGCGCACAAATCTGTTAGACACCCATCTGCAGTACCTATGAAAGTCGACCAACCGATCGTGTTGTGTTTGCCTGTTTAATATTAATATTCAATTTGTTTTTCTTTTCTCATGACTGAAAACTATGATTGTAAATGTAGGCGAATGCACACTGTACGCCGTTATTTAAGTATGAATTTATGTTCCCTTTGTTTTCTCTCTTTAATTTTATTTTATGCCACTCCAGGTTTAATCGATTGGATTTCATCTTATCCCATGTTAACGGTGATGTGCGTGCATTAGCTTATATAACTATTGTGACTTTGTACAAGAAAGACTTGGAAAAAATAATCAAAAACAAACAACACTGTACTGAACAATTGCTGACAAAAAAAATAGCCCGGAGTTTCTTTCTGCCTTTCTTCTTCGGGTAGTCATCACTTAGGTAGCTAGTGAAAAGCTGGTAGGTTAGCTAGGTTAGGGCTCATGTCCTCGCCGGTGAGGATCGCGACGCGTTATCCTTCTATTTTCCCCTACTTGCCAGCCCGAGCTGGTTACTTCGGTTTATACGTTGTCTTTATTATAAATTTCTTCCCTAATTTAAAATGTCCATAGTTATATAAGTAATTTTAATAGTTGTTTAGAAATAATAACAATTATTCTTATGCTTTGTTTTGACGTATCATAAGTGCAACTTTGTTTGCCTAAATGATAAATAAAGTATTTTTTTATGTACATGTAATTTACAAATTATCAGTTATAAATTATAGATATATTTCTCTTTATTTATTACATGGCATAATTCCAGTCTTATTCCTTAATCTGTTTTCTGAGAATTTTCTGAAGATCAATGAGTTATATGTAAATATACTTTTCTTTTTCTTACTTAATTCATTTATCTGGATTTCGTGATATTTGCTGTAGACTTCGCGCTATCGCGTGCCGTGGGACCGCACCCCTTGTTATCATGTGTGAGTAAGGATAGATTGGTTATCCATTATTAAGATTTAAGACGAAACCACAGGGCCAATTTGTTCGAGTGTTTTATGCACACAAATATTATTTCTGTGAAGAATTGTTATGAAGAAACATAATGTTTTTTTTATCTAATTTGTATATAAATCTGAATATTTTTCATTATAATTAAATGAGATGACAAACATGCCTAATGCCTATTTATTTTAAACAGTATTTCAAAACTTTGAATTGCGACGCTGGAAGCTCTGCATGACACTGAACCGCGCGTGTCTTTCTATCTGATCGTATACCAGCCCAGCAATTACACGGGCTACATATCCTGCAAACTGAAACAGAACTGTGTTAGCACACTGCGGCTTCGCGGCTTACTTCCCAGATGAAGTCTCGCAAACAAGACATTTGCCACCGAGCAGTTACTTCATATCTCATAATAATAAATACATTTTAATAGACATAAACATCGAATAATTATTGAAATTACTCAAACACGCCCACAATGCATGATCCTAACATGACGATGTATTTCACACTAAAACGGTCTAATCCAGCAGAATGGCTATGCAGAATACCGATACGCAGCACAGAAATTTCGTAGAAATATCGACCACCGCTTAGTATCAGACGACCAACTACCTAATCGTTGCATTCATGAAGACACGAAAATTATATAGTATAGAATACAAAGAATTATTTTTGTTTTATCTAAAACTCAATTTGTAAACCAGTATATTATCGAGGTACGTATCTAATGTCTATAACATACAGTCTGTGATACTGGAGATGAGTGTATCGTCACATTCGATATAAACTCGATTGACAAGACAGTACCATACATAACTTATTACATTTACGTTCAGTAGTAGATTAAATACTACTACGATTACGCGCCTATGACACAATGTTACTTACGATTTGTAACTTGCAATTCTATTTTCAGCATTGTCGTCCTGACCGCTGGCACAGAGCCTCAGAGGTCAATGGATCCCCAGGACGTGCCATCTGTGCGACGTTACAATACACAAACTCAGATACACGCCCACGAATTCCACCACTACACTCAATTTAGTCACAGTCGATACATAATATCACTGTGTGATTATAATTACGGGCCCCGATCAGACAGATCATAATAACTAGTGGCCATTTTTTTAATACCTAGTAAGATGATATAACATGTAATAGTGTAGTAAGCAGTCCAACCGTTCCAAATAATGAAACCACACCAGCACTATTAATAAGTATTTAATTATATTGAACTCATATATTTTAACATAAATTGCCAATCAGGCTTAGAGACAAACTTGATACTTAAACTATTTCAACATAACGACCATTCCTTTTCGCATTCAGACGGCGGAATCCCTCTCGCCATTCTTTTTTCGTTTTATATATTTTTTTTAAAAAATGACAACTTGTAACTGCCATCACTCTGATCGTTATTCCTTTATGCTGCTGTGCTGCCAAAGTATTAAAGGTCGATAGCTCAATTAACGAATCTATATGAATAACGATCAGAGTGTTGGGGTTTATAAACTGAATATAATAATTTATTAACTCTGTATTTGATTTTCTTTCAAAACCTTACAATAGGTACATAGAATTGCTTATTATTAAAAGAAAAAAAATTGTTTATATGTGACTGACAAGCATGAAATATATTCTCAATATAAAAATAAAAGCACTAACCGAGCAAAGTGATGTCAAACCCTATCCTTCTATTTGAATAACCTCGTTGTGGGGAGAGAATAAAATATGCTCCCAGGGACACGGCGAGCTTCACCGCTCGGTATCAGAATCTGCGCCACAGTGCACACTGTTGATCTCGGCTTTCAGGAGTTGCAGTAGCGAGATACGATCTATCGTATATTCAGTCCTCAACAGTTAACAAAGTCAAGATCTTCTGTTGTGGCCTCTGCCAATACCCTCTGGTATACGTAGGTTATTGTTTATGCTTATTGCTTGCACACTAGAGTGATTAACCAATTCTAACTTCATTACAATAATTGTCCTGGGAGCAATTACGTTATCTGATTAAGAAATTATACAGTTTGATGTGTAGGCTAACATGAACGCCGCTGCATAATAATTATATATTAAATTACAAATTATAATATTACATTGTCATATTATAACTGTTGTGGTGAGCACGAGCTTTTACATATGAGAAAAGTTTTAAAGGATTCTCACTCCACACATTGCCCTAATGCCTATACCTTTGAAATTCTAATGTTGGACTATTTAGGTATGCAGGTTTCTTTATGGTGTTTTTCTTTTGCTAAAGGTGTTAATTAAGTAACATATATATTTACCTACATCTAATATAGCATCGAGGGGTGTACTTTTTACGTCGAAGACAAGACCAGCTATATTCTACCCGCAGCCCGCTGAACTACTGCGTGCTGCATATCTGACTTAAAAAGATTCACTAAAGCTTTTCCCATGTTCAGTTAAGCTGTATGCTAACCTTATAAGGATATAATCCTTAAGTTTATTGTGAATATTCTGTTTTAAAATATGTAAATAAAACGTTCAATTTTACGTTCAATTGTAAATGAATTTATGTTGTGGCTAAAGGCACTATAACTAAGAAGTCGTTGTGGCTCGGGTAAAAAAGTCGATTGCCGCCGCAGTCTGCACTAGAGTTGAGACTAGGTAGGTATCGCAGCTTTATTAGTGATATGGAATAAAATTCTTGATTTTAAAATAAACGCATAACTTAATACCTAAACCTGGGGTCAGTGCATGGAATAATGTATTCTTCTAGGATCAAATTCAATCTTGGTGACGTCAGTATAAGCATAGAAGTGAAAATTAAATGAAACAAAATGAAAACTAATTCTTTGTAACTACTGACGTGCTATATTTTATTAAAACCATTGCCTGTATAAAAGTGGTTTAATCAGTGGACTTACTCTGCAAATATCATTTCAACTCATAAATAAAACATTTTATTTAACCCTAAACGAGTCATCTAGTTGTATTAAAACGTGGACTCTGGGAGTGCATGCACGTTGCTTAGATTGATAAACAACCGACTTGGCCCGAGGTGAATGTCTCCGACCCTACTCTCCAATTTATGTGAACTGCATAATATATTATTTATTTGCGTTGTATCGAATTACGGGGTGTGTTGGGGTCGCCGGGGGCGTGGGGGACGGTGAAGGTGGAGGGGGGCAGTCAGTCCGTCACGTAGAGCTCACAAGTCGCAGTAACTCTGAAGCGTAGTTTTATGAACAGACGGGGGTAGCAGCGCCCAAACCCGACATGAAATGAGCTCGGGATGCCTACAAAGAATATTACAGGTATGGAATAATCACAATAATATTTAATACTTGAATCTTAGATTATGAGGGACGATAGTCGCGACGTTGTTCCCTCACCTTCGAATCTCTTATTTTTTTAAGTTATTTACTTAGCGCTCGCCCGAACCGTGAAAGAAATAGCAAGAAATTTTTTTTAGATAAAATTACATATTAAATTATAATCTTGGAATTCAATATTAAGATTACCTAAACCAAAAAAATAAAATAACAACGGACATTTTTATGCATTTATCATGCCACAAAGGTGTCCTGCGACAAAGTTTATACATTATGATGGCTCTTCCAAGAATCCCTCCTAGCCGAATTTCGGCCACGGCAGCCAATCTCAGCGGAGATCGGCCTAGTACGCAGGATATCATAGTGCACAAGTGCGTGCGCAATACGCAGGTGCACTCTCTGTTCCTTCATTCTCATAGTCCGTTAGGACGGCAATACGCACCGCGTACCTACGCATTACAACTACGCCACCGACGCAGTCAGGCTCTTCCATAATACTATATTGTGACTAAGTTTCTTCGATTTGTTTTAAACATACGTACAGGATCAGACTCAAAGGAAACTATATTTATTTCGCTTCAAAAGGATCACGAATCGATAGTTGAAGGGCTAGTTCTCTGAAACAATAAGTTTTGTTCGCGACCTCTGCTCAATCTCGCTATTTCCATATTGAAAGTCAGTGGATATCGCCCTGATATTTTGCGAAAGTTCTTGACTCCTGCATCTAAATTCAATAAAAGCTTGTTGGGAAGTTACACTTCGTGATCGGATTTGATATATATATGTATGTAAAGTCTATGAGCCGACTTCGAAAAACAACGCTAATGATCATGGTATAGTTTTTTCTACAAACTGTAATAGTACGCCAATCTCACATTGTTCATTTCACATTCAAGAGCGTTTGTACAGCATTTGAATAAACAATACCACCGTGGACATTAAGTAGGTAAATGAATACAATTCTAAGGCGAGTCATTAACGCAATTATTGTAGGCGTTAAGTGCACTTGGCACGGCGAGGGGAACGTGGACTCGTCCGGGGGAGAGGGGGGATGAAGACAGTGCAAATTAAAACACGTTTAATATCTTATTCTTTTCTAGCCGTTGATGACATTAGCCCACTCGCGCCTTTGTTAAGGCGTCGCGTCGCTCTGCAGGCGCCGTTTAATTATGTTAATTATAAGCGAGAGGCTAATTCCCTCTTTTGTTCTTTATACCTCCCCATGCGAATAAAGTGGTGCAAATGTTGAATTTAATCCATGTCGTGATTAATGCGATAACCGTTCGAGTGACGTCATGTTTAGCTTCTTAAAGGGCACTTGAACTATGCCCGACGGTGCAATTGATGCAAACACAAAATAAGGAATTATGTAGAAGTTGTACACATCTAAGGCTCTGATTACCAATATATTTATTATGGACAGTTTTTAATTGAATACCATAATAGGACACCATGACATGTATTACAGAAGTCCGTTTATAAACTTCTCAAATAAAGGCATAATATAATCATATTTCTAAAGAAAAACAATACTAGGAAATGAAACAAACGATACTCGTTTTGTATAAAATGTATTATATAGATAAACAGGCGCGTGTCGACGCGCGTATACACACTCGTACATCGGAACTGAAGGTACCATCGCGTCGCACGGCGATGACTTCTCTTAGGGACCATTTACCATTCAACACACAATTATTCTATAAGTATTAGCAATAACATTCATATAGTTTGCCGTCGAAGGCACCTACAGGGCGACTGTACGAGAAGGCGTAATACAAGTTTTAGTCACATCGTACCAACATGTTACTCGAGTGAGTAACTTTTTTACTCTCTTACACGCTCTTTTTACAGTGAGCGAACGTGATGAGTCAGTTAGTGTAGGTAGTACTCATTTAATTACCATTTAATTGGGAAGTAGGATAGTGACTTATATTTGGACATTTTATATTTGATCCTTAGTATCCACTCAAAAGTCGTGAAACAGGTTCAAAACCGACATGTATTGGTCCCACACTCGACGGCAAACTGTATGAATCTTTATGACATTAACTGTACTTGAACAAATGTTACATCGATTACTTCAGCGTCACAAATCTATAGTAAATAATATCAATCTGAACTTTTATTTTAATAGTATTTTTATACATTTAGGACACCTATATAGATACATTATGTAAATGGTAATTCACATTTCGTTAAAGTATTCACTGTGGTTATTCAATGGAAGAAATAACGGAAGACCAACTTTGGCTAAAGGTGAATTTACATCGCAAAGTGGCGAGTACAAATGTCACGATATAACTACTTAAATTTCGTAGAGTTCTAGTATGCGGGAATCCGTCTCGGAGATAGGAACACTGATTAAGTGTTGTCGTTTATTAAGGGGCATCCATAAATGACGTCACTCGTATTTCATGACGTTTTCTTGTCATATGTCACCCTTTGTTACCCCCCCCCCCCCTGCCCGCCACCATTAACGTATGACGTAATTTATGAATGATGCCTTATATTGAGCGACATTAAGCTATATAGAATATGTATTGTACAAACATGTACACACACTATCTCCTTGCACGTGTCACTTCACAGGAGTAAATTAACAATAAAATTATATAAAACGTGATAGCAACACAGTATTAATAATTTAGTTGTTTTTGAACGCACAATATATCCTACATTAAAATAAAGCGATAATTCTCTGAGCATATATTCATACATGGACATTATTCTACCATAACATAGTAAAGTATGGAAGGGTCCGCGTTAGGCCAACACAGCCACAATATAACACTCTTATACATAACCATAAGTAGAACGTTAAGTAAATAGTTTTTGTATCATTTATATATAAAAATTTGATTTTAAGTAGGTATAGTCCGTTTATCTAACGCTGAGACGATGTACATCTTGAACGTCGCAAAGATTATGTAGGCCCTCGTTATTGAGCTGAATGATGGCGGGTTTCATGATTTTAAATGTTTACCCTTCATGTTTAAATAAATGCAAATAAAAAAAAATAACTTTTAAATAAAATAATTTGACCACAATTAAAAGACATGAAATTTACCATAACCGGCCTGAAGGCAGTCTCTGACCCATCTACATCACCTAAACTTGACAAACGCGACATACAGTGACTAATTCCAGGCCAGATGAGTCAAATAGCATGTTGTGCTCATGGGTATTAGCTGCGTCAGTTAAGTTTATAGACCTATTTTCGGCACACAAAATAGCAGTCAACATGTACAGGGTGATATAATATTAATATAAAGAACATTGCAACAGTGCCAATGGGGTGGGTAAATCATTAAACATCAAATATTCGATCATAGTAATCGGCCAATAGGGGACCGGGCTCATTTTTGTTCTTTATTATTATCAAATATTTACGTTATATAAATTAGAACACAGAAAGAATTATTTAAATCCGGTAAAAAATCAACAAGTTATAAGTCTTTTAATTTCGGTAGAAGGGGTAAGTAACAAGAAACAGAAAAGAGGTGCAATACCCACGTGTGACGTCATCGGGCATTACGATGTGTGCGAAAGAAAGGGATGAAGCGATATCCCCACTTCGCGCCCACTTCGGCACATAGTAATATTTGAAATATGAATTACTGGCTCATTTTTTAACCAATTTTAATGCAGTTTTCGCGGGAGGGTTTCTTTTTCGTATTATTAACCACTATATATAGAATAATGTACAAAATCAAACACAGGCCGGTTCCCTATTCCATTTTATTTCCCCAATTCTCAGCGAACAGGGAGTACTCTATTGTATTAACTTTACCAGAATGGGACGTTATATGATAGTAAAATATAAAAAGCACTGAATAGTAAGAAAAAGAAATCCTCGGATATTATTATTAATAAAACCTCGTCCCTTCAAGAAACACGGACCACAAAATACAATAATTCAGTCTCTCATACATTCTTCTTATATACTAATATTTAAAAATATAATAAAATCACTGAGCGCAATACAATATACACAATCGTAGTAAAAAAATAAAAAATATATAATTTCATTACAGAGTCGATAGTTTCGCTTTAACGTACAGAGTTAAAACATATGTATAAGAAAAAATATATTTTTATAAAATATACCATAAATGTACAGCTGCAGCGATGAGCGCGACATTATATTAAGAAACAATTATAATTATTAGTACCTAAAATGGAAGTCCTCCCAAAATCATCGAAGACCAAGCTTATGTCCCACACAGCATTCGTTTGTTGCTCTGACGTCAGATCAACGTGCATTGGCCAGCTATATCATTGCTGGTTTAGAGCTTATTTATAAGTGTAAGCCTTTGTCCAGCGCTGGGAGGTAACATATAATATACTCAATTAGGAAACTGCAACGTCATCGCTGCATCTCTTAAAATATAACCACAAATTAAATCATATTCGTAAGTATTCAACAATAACATTTACAACCTACGTTATTGTACGTAATACTGGGCGTTAGTTAGCGGCCACTACTCGCACTAGTCGCTAGTCAGACTAGTCGCATAAGTTGCCGACTAATCGCATCAGTTAGTCGCGTTATAGCGACTAATCGCGTTAGTAATCTAGTCGGAAATATTAATCGTATTAATTAACTCCTAGACGCATTGGCTAGTACCATATGTGTTAATCACATTAGTTACCAACTAGTCGTTTCTTTGACGACTAATCGTACTAATTATGTTAGTCTTAAATGTGACTAGTCAATATGGAACGTATTGTTCATTTATAATGAAAGCAGAATATAATTAATCGTTGTCAAGCAGTTTGAGCCTCTGTAATATTTTGGTTGAAGTTTAACACTGGAATTAAACCTGACATGGCATTACATTAAAAAACGAATTGAAGCCATACATCTTGTTTGCTAGTCTAATTCATTTTATAAATATGAGTTCCCGATTTTAATTTGTCTGTCTGTCCGTACTCCGCCAACATTAAACAATTGTCGAAAACCCAAAAAAAAATATGTATGCACCACATAAAATATAAATCTTAGCTCGTATTAACGGTATAACATATTTGTTCTATAATAAAATATTGACCGGTGAACATATAAATGTATTAAGAGTAATTTTCGCTACAAATATTAAAAAATTAGTACCAGGAATTTTACTACTAATTACTCATTTATTAGTTCTTTGCCACATCAGAATAGAGATTACATGAAATGTCAAATGCAATTAATATATTATTACTAATAAACGGGCTATTGATATTAAAAACTTTTACTTCGCAACAATATATTTAATACCAGGGGGACGGTTCCCAAAATTCGAAACGAAAGAATGCAAAATGACGTGCGAACATACCAATTAATAATATAGAATGCCATCCAATTTAAGAAAACTCGATTGAGAGTTTAAAATGTGTTCGACGAATCTACATTTACTTTATGTAACTTTGTTAAAAGTATTTTTAACTTTTTTTTTACATTAGTCAAAGTTTGGAATTGCAACCTATATAAGGCAATATTTATTTTTCAAGAATTTATATTCACTTTAGATAAATTTATCTACATTTTGTCGTAGTATCGACATATGAAAGCTTGTTAGCCAATATGTATTCTCAAGATGTCTAGGCGTAGGTCAAAACCTTTTTGAACTAATCACTTCAGTACTGTAAAACCTAGAATTTTTACAAAGGAAACATCTTTATTATATGAAATTGAATACATGTTTCATTATCAGCCGTTTTCATAAACGATCTCCATTTTAATCTTCGATCTTTTTTTGAGAATGAACCAAACAAAAAATGTTATTTGTGAGCTTGTTAAAAAACTTCGTTCTGGTTGGTCCATTTGTAATGGATCGATAAGAGTATTTTGAACGCCGGTGTACGTTAGTTTCCATAGTGTGGTTGTCGAGTGTCGTGTGCTGCGCGGCTAGTGTGGGTGCGGGTGCGGGCGCGGGTGCGGGCGCGCGGGCGGGCGCGCCAGCGAGTACGTCTCGGGCTGGAACGTGGGCGGGCACTGCAGGTGCGGGTACGGCGCCGCGCGAGCCCCCGCCTGCACACACACACACACCACTAGCCATAACGGAGAGTTCAACTCAACAGTACACTTGAACAGACTGTGCTCTGCAGTAAGACAATGTAAAAATATCTCTATTTATAATGTACTGACACCTGCTCACGGGTCAAATCATTCATAAATCCACATACGGGATAATCTACTTAGTAACAAGTAACAGACAAAGACACCGAATAATGTAGGTTTAAATATACCTGTTCATGCGCAAATACGAGTCGCAGCCGTGACACGCCACCCGGCGCCGGCTCGCCCACACCGCGGCCACTGCAACACGATGTAAACATATTATGAATTAATATAGTTGATGGCCGTATAAATTTAAAGAGAATAAATAATACTGCCGATATAATAAGATTTTTGGTTTAAATCAATATAATAATATAGAGGTATACTTAGTTTATCGAACGTCTTAGGGATCGGCAGCCAAATCAGAAAAAAAGCATATAAGCACTGTATGCTATGAGTAGTATCTAAAATAACAGTGTGCAAATATATACCTGTCGCGTGGTGCATTCGCAGCTTGTGTAGTGTGCGACGCGTGCGCCGCGTGTGCGGCGAGTGTGTCGCGCGACTCCTGCGCGTTGTGCACCTGCAACAACACATCTTACTAGTATCGACAGTAATTAATAACATTCAACATAAAATTGTAATTTATTTTGTTAATGGTAGGTAGTGATGGTAGAAGTTTATTAATACCTTGTCGTTCCTGCGCAGTGAGTCCCGCCAGCGGTCGGGCGCGAGCGGCGGCGGCGCGGGGCGCGCGCGGGGCGGCGCGGGGCGCGGCGGCGGCGGGGCGGGCGCGGGCGCGGGGGAGGCGGCGCGCGGGGGGGACTCGTCGCCTCCGATGGTCTCGTAGCCGAGCCGCGACGGGTCCACGTCCGCGTCCGCCTCGCGCGGACCCACCTCAATGCGTTCGTACCTAAACACAAGCCGGTGTGTTTGTTTAATACTCTTGTTTCTATCCATTACAGCGCACGGTCTCATAATAAACGACATTGCTCACCCGTCCCCAGCACCGCGAGCCCCTCCACCGGCTCCTCCTCCGCCGACGCCGCCTCTGCCTCCCACCTCGCCATAAATCACGTCCGCCACTAGAACATCATAAAATGTCTTACTTTACCCTTATTCATAGACGTTTTTTATCTAAGGACGGAGCAAAGCTGTGGTAGCAAGTCTGTTTCTCAGTGCCGATGGTGTGGAAGTCTTCGCAATGCGTAACTATAGGGCCGTTGTGATTAGCTAATATTGTTGTATCTCAGACTTGTTATCACAGCTTTGCTCCGTTACATTTTAGTATTTTCACCTTAGCAATAAAAATATCACTTTCAGAAGATTCGTTGTCTTTACTAAAACAAGACACGGATATGATTAGGTACGTTGATTTATAAAAATAATCGAGAGTGCGTATATATGTCTGTACGCAAGCGCGCGTGTGCGAGTGTGTGTGCGTACTGACCGACAGCGTCGAGCGCGGCGGCGAGTCGCCTCTCGACGCCGAGCAGCACGCGCTCGCTGTACATCTGCCGCCGCTCCTCCTCCTGTTTCTTCAGCATGAACTGCTCCAGCGTCACCAAACCCATCAGGTTCTCGGCCTGACGACATAAAATTTATATTATTAAAAATTTCAAACACATGATGTTTGTAGGAAATATACAGCAATAATGTTTATGGAAATGGCGTCGCTAATGTAATGCATGTACCTTGTGTGCGTGCCGTGCGGGCGCGGGCGCGGCGTGGAGCGGCGCGTGCGCAGAGTGCGCGGGGAGCGCGGCGTGCGCGCGGCGCTCGTCGCTGAGGTTGGGGTTGGAGGCGCGCAGCACGTCGGGCGACACGCCGCCGCCCGCGCCGAGCACCACCGCCGCCGCACTGCGCGCGCCCGGAGACGACGCGCTCGACTTGCTCTACAGTACACATGTACGCAGTGTCATTATGCAGTATGTCTCTATACAATAGCAATGGAAAGATGTGGATCCACTACTTTTAATGAGCATACGGACCTTGGTTTTGGAGTCGTCCTTGCTCTTGTTTCTGGAGAAGAAGCGCAGGTACTTCCTGTCGAGGCTGGTGGAAGCGTGACTCACGTTCTCCTGCGACTCGCTACGTTGCATGCGGTGCGTCAGCTTCTTCAGCGAGCCGAACTTCGACTTATCTTTATCTTTCTCTTTATCCTTCTCTTTCTCCTTTTCCTTTTCTTTCTCTTTCTCACTTCTTTTCTCGGGACTCTCATTATCGGATTCGGTTTCGGAGTAATCTGTTTCGGAAAATTGTTTTGATACGTCCATCTGTGAATATAATTTTTTTGTATAAATTCCATTATATACCAGCCATACAAAATTATAATACTAATACTACTGCCACACTAAAAAGTTGTGATTTTGTTCTGAATTAAATAATAATGGCTCGATTATAAAATATGTTCTAGTACTAACATGCGTGGCGAGCGAGGGCAGCAGCGTGGCGCGGTGTATGAGCTGTATCCACGCGAGCATGGCGTCGCGCGAGTCGCACGCGAAGTAGAACGCGGTGCCCGTGTGGTACACCTTGAACGCATGCGCGCGAGATTTCACCTCGCCCGCCGCGCACACCGTGAACCCCTCCAAGTAGATCATACAGTCCGCCTTTGAACACTGCAACAATACCAGGACAACATGCTTTAGAAGGTAATAACTCACGGGAACACGTTTGACAAAGTGTACATGTGTGTGTGTCACCTGCGGCGTGCGATACGCGTAGAGCAGGTTATGCGTGAGCAGCAGGTGTCGGCGCGCCCAGCGCGGCTGCATGGCGTGCCGCGCGCGCACGCGCTGCCACACGCCGCCCGCCGCGCCGCGCGCCGCCAGCGCACGCGCAGGCACGCTGCGCCGCTCTGCACACACCCAGCGACCACATGCGTCAGTATGAGACCAGATCTCACTAACCATAATTACAATTAAACGATCACTTACTCGCCAAAATGGAGCTTTTCTTCTTTAGACTTCTAGACTTGGAATTAGGGAAGATGCCTCTCACGGCGCTGGTGGGGGAGAGTGCCAGTCCACGCGCCGGTGAAGAGTCCCCGGTCGCATGCGCGCCCATCACTATGTCGGGCGCGCGGCGGGTGGCGGGCGCGGCGGCGGGCGGCGCCGACTCCGCCTCGCTGTTGATGGCGGGCAGCTCGTGCCGCTCGCTCGGGATCACGCGAATGTCGTGCTTCGTTATGTGACGAAGAGGCACTGAGATCTGATTAATGCAATGTGTTTATTTTTCTCATATCTGAGATGGTTTGAGTATTAACATTGTCTATGTTTTTATTTTATCTTTGTTAAGAGGTCTTTAAAGACAAAATATTTAAATTAAATTATTTATAATATGGATAATCGATATAACAAAAAAAATTGAATTCGCTTTCATTAAATTAGCTACATAAATAATCATTGTCCTGCTCACCTGTCCCGCGTCGAGGTTTTTGAGCGGCTTCAGCGGCGAGGTGGGCTCGGGCTCGCGCGGCTCCCGCGGCACCGCGCGCAGCACGCCCAGCGCGCGCACGTCGCGCGAGCGGGCGGGCGCGGGGGCAGGCGCAGGCGCGGGGGCGGGCGCGGGGGCGGGGCTCGCAGCGTGCCGGGCGGGCGCGGCGGCGGCTCGGGCGCGTCGGAGCGCGTCGGGCGCGCGGCCGCACTGCGCGGCGGGACAGGCCTGCACACGACACATTCATTTAAACCAAAACCATAACTCGGCTCTACTAGCATAGCTGTTGGTGACCCGATGAAAATACCAAATGTACCTACATAAATTAATATATTGCGTCAAAATATTGTAAAATATTTTATGTTATATTGAAATCATGTTAAAATATAGCGTATTTTCGCTAATGACTATACACCGATTAATGATATAATATTAACTGAAAGCTATGTTGACAATCCGCAAAATTCGTCGGAGCGCGCGCGCGGACTACGTAACATACTCACCGGCCAATATTAGTCCTAAGTTCTTCAGGGCCGTCTTCCAATTTCCCGTTGTCACCTATATTCAGCCTAGTAACTCTGGCATTCTCTATTCCCCTACCATCCAGGATTGATCGGCGCCGGTGCTCCATCATCGCTATGTTTATCGTCTCCAAGATCTTTTCTGTGGTCGACTCGTCCCTCTCACCCGTGCCTTCCACGTCGAGCGCCAAGTCATCATTTTCCCATTTGTTAGAAGGATCAGGCGATTCCGGCTTTTTGAATGTGAAACCAGACTCCGAAACGTCCGATCTCTTGCGAGCCAATCCCCGCTCGACAGCGTCGATCTTCTCCGACGTCAGACCTTCTTGTGTGTCAGATTTGTCGTCGGTCGGACGTCGATGGTGTTGCTGCAGGATCGCTTCACCAATCTGCGAGCTGGACTTTTTGAAGTCAAGAATCTGGTCCGCCTTCTCCGCGGAGTGCACCAGTATGGTGGGGCTGTCGGCGGGCGTGGCGGGCGCCTCGGGGATGGTGTCGCCGCGCGGGCCGGGCGCGCCGGGCGCGGCGCCGGCGCTGAACTCGTACGCGGGCGTGGAGTGGCTCTTGTCGAGCTTGGCGCGCGCGCGCTCGTCCTCCAGGCGCGCGGGCGGCGCGGGCGGCGCGGGGGCGCGGGCGGCGCGGCGGGCGGCGGGCACGTGCGCGGCCGCGCCGACAGCTGCAGGCCCGTGCTGCACGACGCCGCCTGCACACACCACAGAAACGATACCAATGTAAAGCACCTGAGTATGTATATATTAATTCATATAAGTTTAGTATGCGCGAGGGAATCGGGTGATGCCAGTGAGTACCTTGTCCCGTGCGTAGAGCGCGAGGTCGTCGGGCGCGGGGCTCGCGCCGGCGCTGCCCGCCGCTCCCCATCGCGCCTGCTTCAGCTCCTGCCAGAACTGCACACACACACACTTACACTTAAATCTAAAATATCATATTGTGTAGTAAGTATCAAATCATGTGGTAAAAAACCGTTTATTTGTAGGTTAGTCGCACTATAGGTAGGCATGATAATAACACACATACCTGTTCAATGTCGTGTGCGGGCCGCGTGGCGACGGGACTGCCGCCGCTCACGCTGTGCCGCCGACATGCCGCCGCGCACGGCAACCCGCGCGACCTGCGCCACACACACGCACACACATGAAGGGCACGTGCACACGCACAATATTTACACCTTCGTTACGAGCTATCTAAATCATTCGACGATAGTAGGTTTATCAATGACAAGACTTTATCATGACATTCATGCATCATGGCCACTGCGAATATTTCCAATTACTTAATAATGCACTGTGAACTGTTACTATAGGTAATAGCGAGTAGTTTGTAGTGACCTGGCGGGGTCGAGCAGTGGGTGAGTGGGCGAGGCGGGCGGCGACAGCGGCTCGCTCTCGTCCGACGACGACGCGGCCGACTCGCGCGCCGCACCACTCGCCTCCGCCGCCGGCGTCGCGCATGCGCTGGGACTGTCGCTGCTGTACACGCTGCCGTCAAACCACACGACTCATAGCATACGACGGCTAAACTTGGTCAATTATATTACTGTGTTTTTAACTGATTAAAGTTGCGATTGGACGTGATAGAGGAGGTATAATGTGCAGCGCGGACCTGTCGATGCGCAGCTCGTCCCTGGGCCGGTGCGGCTCGTAGTGCGCGCGGTGCATGCGCGAGTGTCGCGCCAGGCGCGCGTGCAGCGGCGGCGAGGCGAGCGCGGGCGGCGGGCGCGCGCCCTGCGCCGCAGCCGCAGCGCCAGCTCGCCGCCGCCCGCGCCCGCCGCGCCCCCCGCGCCCGCCGCGCCCGCCGCCTGGCACGCGCGCACCACCGCCTCCGAGCTCCACCCCACCACGCACTGGCCGCCCACCTACAACATTTTAGGATTTTAAATTAAAAAACCATTTGATATTTTCTTCTCCAATTCCAAAAAAATCGACATAAATATTTAATTATATTTTTGCGTAAATACCCTGAGCGACCCACGAGTACCTGCACGATCTCGTCGCCAGGGTGCACGGCGCCGGAGGCGTGCGCCGGCGAGCCGAAGCGGATGTCGGCGAGCTGGTGCGGGCCGCAGCACGACGGCTCCAGCGAGAAGCCCAGCGCACGCCCGCGCTGCCGCAGCGACACCGCCTCCAGCGCCGCCGGCTGCAGCGCCGCCGGGGACGACACCTCCTGCACACGACATGTTACAATCACTGTGGAAGTTTTGGACACCTAAACCTATCATCACCAGTCAACTTCCAAAATCTGCATTTTATTGTAGTCCAAGTGCGAGCTCTAAAAAACCTAATGGAATATTGACGTAATTACTCAATGCAGTGAGTCTGTCGACATTACGTTACCAGTTTAATAAATGTATATCGCACATCGACGCCTGAGCTTACCACCTATGCTTGTGCATCAATTTATGATTTATGGAAGTTAAGATTACTAGGGTGCAATATAAATGAATTTGTACCTGTATGATGTAGTCAGCGGCGGCGGCTGCTGCGGCGGCGGCGGCGGCCACGGCGCGCGCGGGCTGCTCCGCGAACCGGTCGCGCTGCGCACACGTCGCCGCCTCCAGCGACAGCTTCAGCAGCGCCGCCTTGCGCTCCGCCAGCGGCGCGCCGCCGCGCCCGCCACCCGCGCCGCCCGACCATCTGCAACCGACGACTTTGTCAACATACTCACACTTCACGCCGACGTTTGTCCACCGTGGCGGTAGTTACCTGTCGAGCCAGCAGACGAGCGGCTTGACGGCCTGCACGGTGCGCGCGACGTCGGCGAGCGTGTGCGTCTCGAGGCGCGCGTCGGGCGCGTGGCGCAGCGTGCGCGCGAGCGTCGTGGCCACCACCGACACGCGCACCGCCAGCTGCTGCACGCACTCGCGCGACAACTCGTATTGCTGCAACACACACCACACAACTCATTCATTTATACAACTCATGAGAGATTCAATCTGCTCAGTCTCCTTGTAAACCCTTGCCTTCTCCACATAGATACGATCAAACCGACAACTTTCAACTAAAAAGTCGGTACTGCATTACCTGCAGGGCGTCTCGGATTGCTTAATAAATTATATAGGTTATGATATCGTTCAAATATAACGTTAAATGCTAAGCATGAATATTAAATCTATATTTCGTCTTTACACACCGAGTGACCAAACTACATGTGGCTTAATATTGAGTACAGTAGGACTTAACAAATATTATTGTGCTGATGACGCCAAGAAACTTGAGAGTCTCCTTTACTGGATGTAAACGCAAAACATTTAAAACAATACCTCCTTAATATATACTTCATACATGTCCCACAAGTACTCATGTCCAATAAGCAATGTCCATGAGCGGGCAGTGTGTAAAAGTTCCCACGAGGCATTATCTGCACAATAACTGCGGGTTGCTACCAATGGTACAAGAGTACATTGGTTGCTACTAACACTGAACGATAGCGTTCGAAAGAAATATGGTTGCGTAAACATACATTTTTATGGAAAGCTATTTGTCAAAACTATAACAAGGCATGTGCTAATACGTCGCTTTTAAGCAATTAGTTACATTTCATAATGCTCAATGGTGGCAGTGTATACCTTAATTAAATTAATGTTCCATATCTACCCTCTATGGCAAGCCGTGAGGGTATTTTGTGACGACATTCATTCCCGTATGTCACAGACCACAATATAATGTAATAAATTATGACGTCACAGTTATCATGTTGAATTAGAACTCGAGAGTATAAACATGGAGTGCCGACTCTAAGCACAAGTCAGTTACATAAGATATGGTTGCGGTTATGCTCCAATAATACACTCTAGACAAAACTTTGGGAAACTATCCAATAGCTACTGACGTTTCCTCATTAATGCCCATGTCTAAAGAATTCCTTAAAGAACTATCTTCTGAGATCATCGGATGTGTACTATTAGTACATTACATAGACAATAGACATACTCGTGAGATTGATAGTTCGTCAATTGTCACAGAGAATTCCGATTGTGAGACCGCCAAGCTGAGAGATATCGCGTCGATATGCGTGAGTCACACTCGAGAGTCGGGTGTCGACGTGTCGGTAACAGCCGCAGCGCGCAGCCACCGGACACGATAACCGCGCTCGAGATGGGTTATATATAAACGTTATCTAGCACCTACGAGTCTAGCGCGCCGACACACACGCCGACATATCTGATAAACTCTCAATAAATATAACCACTAACGTTATACAAATAAAATGTTTTATAAGGCAGCAACGTCCCCGAAAAATACTCCCATTACTTTTACTGATATAAATACATATTATAATGTTTTAGGTGGCACGTATTTCCTGCACGAGAATGTTAGATAGTTCCACTGATATGACTATTTCTCCGCCAAATAGGCAAGCACTATTCTTTGCATGTGGCTAGGAATTATAGGCATGGAATCAGAATTCTGTCTCCTAAAAATAAAAACGTAGTACCATACAATAAATACTCATAGTTCTGGGTGACATTGTTACTGTTTGTAAGCAATTTTAGCGCTTGCCATCACCAGTGCTACTATCTCTTTATTCTGCTGTGAAAAAAAGTTATAAGTTCACTAAAGTATCAATTTAAATATGTATTTGAATATTATGCAAATAACTAGAGCCCTCTTGCATCCAAATATCATGATAATAAATACTCCTTTACCAACAGCTGTAATCAGTGTTCTAACTTAAATCACTATTTAGTGCTGTCCTTTTCTTTCCTAAGGTAATTGAGCTAAAATAATAATAGACATATTTTAATACTTTGAATTACATTGAAACACATTAGTTGTTTAAAATGCTTAATGGCAAAAGGTGGCAACACAAAGTCGGTTTCCAAACATTGCGTCAAATAAACACAAGACCCTTTAGTTGTTTTGACGTTTTCTAAATATAGCTGTAGCATGAATGTTTTTACAACTCACTGCCAAATTTTAACATTGACATTCAGTCTAAAATGGAAACACGGATAAGAATAAATTTATGTTACTTTTGATTCATAATTATATTCCCTACCTCAATATTTACAAAACCTAAATGTATTTCCTAAAACTACAAAGTACCTATCCTTTTTTCCTAACAAATTTTGGGCAATAAAAAGGTAATATAATTATTAATTTTGGTCTCACTCGCATTCATGTCAGTTTGAGACTGACTGTATTTAAGGTATGAGTACATGTGGATAAATTGTACAAAGATTAAGAAGTCTCAATCTTTTTTTATAAAACAATCTTTTAATACTACTAAACAACAAAGCGTATTCTCCCCTTGGTGCGTCGTTTAAATTATAAATTATGATGAGTCATAAGTCTATGCGATTTTGCACACAGTTTTTATAAAATTGTGTATTAGTGTCAGATACACTTTTCGCGAGTTAATAACGACATGCGCCGTCTGCGCATACGCAGTAGCAATACCATAAATATGAAATCTGAAATCAAACGCCAATAGAATATTCGGCAGTCTCACTTACACATGAGCCAAACAAAGAACATTGAAAAAGTATTTGTTTTTTGTCATCTTATAATCACAACAATGCACAAACCGTGTGCATGTAAATTGGGCGTAATAATACTCCAAAATTAAGAAACTTTAATTGTAAATAAAAATATATATATTACTGTTACTTTTTGCAGGCAGTCAAAATAAATACTATAGATATAAGTACACCTATTAAGTAAGCAGTGAAGTTCAAACATATTACTACTTCACTGTATAATTTTGCACCCAAAAGTAGATAATCATAGTAAACCAGTGATAAGATAAAGTGAAAAAAGTAAAAATGACACAATAATGATGTGTACAGGAATTTTAGCCACAAGGAAACACTTCACATCTGTATTAATATGTACTTCTTTAATAATATAATAATCATTATTTTTTTAGTGGTAGCATCTTGATACTATACCCTGACAAAATAAACTAAAAGTAGTAAACTATGAAATGTACATAATTTAAATTAACATGTCATCAAATTGTGTACTATTCTCAATTTACCCAAACAAAGGAGAGGTGTAAAAAGTATATTATACTAAATATCTTTAGTCTAACAGTGTCGAACATAAAACCACAAAATATCTGATAGATGAATAAGTCCTTGTTTGTGAAACTATCTAAATACAATAACATTCCGGAATGTACTCACAAAGTTCCTGAGATGTTCAACAGCCTCGAGCAACAGCTCCTGGTGGCCAATGATGTGCATGCCCAGGTACTCCAGGTCGTCGCACCTCAGCATCAACAGCTTCGCTCCATCCAGCCCACGCTCTCGTAAGGTTGGCACATACTGTGCAACCTTGGGGCCCAAACCTACAAATTAAATATTTACATTTATTTGATGATTCCTCTATTCAGATTAATGATCCGTTCCTATGAATAACATTAATCATTATTTTTGAATCCATAGGAAAAATGGACAGATTAAATAAAACAGATGGATCAGTAATTTTGATTGGTTTACTATAACAGTAACACATAGTTAGCGGTTGAGATAGTGTATTGGAATCAGCCGTGAACTAAGAATTTCCAATGTCAGGTAACATCTTTCTAAAATTAATATTTTAATGTTTAGCCAACAGGCATATATTCAGATGTATAACAGTAAGGCTAAAGATTTTCTGATATACTCAATTGTGACAAAACTTAGTGAAATATTGCATACTCTGTCACCTTTTATATTTTCTGGGAGACTTTGGACAGCCACTTGGAACATTTTCAATATTATAACTAACTTGTATCTGAAACATGTGACAGATGTTTATACATAACATCTATTTTAATGCAGCAATAGTCTAGCTTCAATGGCATAATTGGCATAGTGGAACCATTGTAATATCAAAAGCACTGGCTAGAAAACTCAATTGCTTGTTGTTGCGCAGTGTCAATGTGTAATAAATAACATTTGCATTATTTAATAATAAAATTTGTCACTCTTTGTTTCTGGAACAATATGTTACAAGGTATTGGAATACTACAGTAAATAGGCCCCTGTAAGAGAGATGTGGAATGATAGTATTGATCTTAAAATTTCATCAAAATTGTTGGAAACACCTTCACCCATACCCAAAAGTTGCTTATACAAAATATTAACAAATAAGTCTACCCACATAGAACCTAGGTGGCTTAATACCTAATCTAGTAGGTGACCAATAACCATCAATGGAGTAATTTAATCCAGGGTTGGTATTCATTGAGATTTATCTATTCAAGTGTTTAAAAGCTACTGTGTTACATACAAACTTCATGTTTTACAACTGTTTTGGCTATCTTTGAGTAGCTTAGTTTTAAGAGAACCCGAAGATTAATAACTGTCTTACCCTCTAGCGGTAAAACATAACATAAACTGCACGTTGACATGGTCATATAACACCAGTACAGAGAAATTAACCGACTGTTACTAAGACGAATAAGATAAACCAGTAGTCACAAGATTCGTAGAAATACAAGCGAGGCGACGACGGCAAAAGAGAGCTCTATTATATCCCCATATCGCAGATTTTTGTGTGACGCGCGGCGGGACCTGCCTGACTCACCGACTGCGATACAAACACGGCCTAACTCACCCGACATCCATTCCGCCACCTGGTCCGGCGACCACTCAGCAACATTCAGACCTGCCATCGCGTACAACTTCGCACATTTTTCAACAACCACTAATATTTATACGTTATTTTGATACGGACGAGAGCCGAGACGCGCAACTGCACAACCTTACGAAAATTTTTGACATGACAGTTGACACTGACATTAAGGTTCTGACAACAACTGACAGCCGACAGGCGACGGTTGCGCCTCTTTTATCATTGGTTGCGCCACGCCATAGACTTAAACGGCAGTTGAATAATTGAATAATTCAGTTATTAATATTTTCAAAAGTACCTATAGTTAGATATTTTATAAAATCACCTACACATTTAATTTATAATTATTTTTTGTAAGATGTATTTTTTTATTTACGCTTCTGTAGAATACGAGTTTTGCTAACGTTATAACAGATGGCGACACTACATCTCTTTGGACTATAAATTGTAAAGTAAACAAGAATAATTTTTAATTTTATTATTATTATATCTCCATGGGTAGACAATTAATAGTATAGTATGATTTATACATTTTTCTATTCATACAAAGTAGCTAATAATATGCGTATGGTATCGAATTATAATGTTGTCCACTACCTAACGTATTTATTTTATTATTTTCAAAGAAACTAATCTTTAAAACTGTTGGTCTTTCTTTAGATAAAAAAATAAATAAAAGTGTTTAATCATACAATTCACACAGTAATAATAAGCCCATAGTTAGAGTTATTAGCTGGATAAGATAAAAATAAAAATAAAAATATTTGCGTCAGTTATCTCTCGCAGCTTTGTCCGTATGACTCTTAAAGGTAATGGCCACCTCCAACTCCTTACACTTTACTCTGTCCTTTACTATTGTTATTCAGCTTCCACCTGCTACAGTTGTTATTTCGTTAGCCCAAATTCTGATTGGCCTCCCTGGTTTACTTTTTTTAAAGTAAAAAAAAAATTACTGATAGAATTATAACTTAAACTACAAAGACTCATATAGGAACGAAAGATATTATGTTAACAATCTAAAAGCTAAAATGGAGATGGGTAGGCCATAAGTACAATCAGAGGGAAGGAAAAGTGGATAAAAAAAATATTTTGGTAGATAGATATACCGGATTAACCTAACCTAAACTAATCTATATTTGCGTTTTATTTTACAAGATAGGGCGCGTGATTTTATTGGGTAGGTATCTACGTGTACCCGTTGCCACTAGGTACTCCGCTGAGATTTGGCTTGATCTTTAGGTCAAGCAAATTGCCATTGTGTTTTTATACTCAGAACAAGCCTAGAGTCTAGGAATTATCAATAAATGGCAATAAGCTCACATACCTGCTGCAACGTAAGTGTATAGGGTACAAGTCTGCTTACCCCTAAGAAAGGAAAAAGCGCAAGATAACTCTTTATTTTTATGCAAGTAATGAATGGAAGATGAGTGGCGTTTTGTAGCAGTCTACACTGTATCCACAGGACATCCTATCACAGACATATTATTTCGGAACTACAGTCAGTTAGTAGCGGGAGAAGTGGGCATACTAATACTTTATAATATGGAACAGTTGGTTCATAATAACACCTTTTTTAATTTGTTAGATAATTGCAAATTCCTTGACAAATAACAATTTATCGACGGTTACACACAGGTAGGGTAAACCCGGTGTGTGAACAGATAATGAAACAAAATACCTATCCTTAATGGTGATTATTCAGATAACGCCAAAAGCAGATGACCCCTTTTTATGGGTAACCGATGTTAGATATCGAATAGCGGCTGACGTGGCGGTGTCAATCGGGTACATAGATAACTAGCGCCCGAAATTAATAACCAATCCTAATCCAATGTATGCTATCTAAGACTGATAATTCATTCGTTTCTATGGATAAAGCATGCCAATAACCAATCCATAGATTGAGTAAGCTATCTCTAACAATAATCAATCTTTGAGAGGACGGATTACAGATCATAGATTACCCTCTGTTTGAAAATGACAGTTTACGCTTGCCAATACTCTATCTACCCGTTTTGACATTTGATTTGATTGTTGTAAACAATCACATTTTCCAATCGGACCAATTCCTCAGTTTACTCCATATGTTTTGAATATCGCTTACACTGATTTTAAGGGAAACGAAAAGGCAATGGAAATATCCATATTCTCTAGTGACAGTGACGACAGTGATTTGGAGGGACTAGCGATACTGATAGCGAAACTGAAAGTCGCGCTTCATCACGGGTAATGAAAAGAGTTAACTACATGCAGACCCTGGATCAGTTTGATTTCACGTTTAGATTAGGCTTTCGAAATCTGCTTGCCAATCATTGTTAATTAAACTGACGCCGTGTTACTTCTATGTACAAGGTAAATAATTTTTGACTTTATTTAGAAAAAATATTGTACCTACCGAACTATTAGATAGGTACTAGCAAGGGGCAATTGCATCGTTTTTTCAGGAACTATGGTGTTTCTCCATTCCATCAACTTTTGCTGAGGAATAGGAAATATTTATATTATCTTTTTCAGGACATTTGGTACATGGAAGCGTCGCTTCCCTGTGATTGCATTGACATTGCGTTTATCTTTACCTAAAGTTCAAGCAATAATAATTGCAACTGAAGTTTTGCACAATATTTGTCGGAATCACTGGTTTGAGGAAATTCCAACCGAAGCGGAGTTATCAACTGCTGATATTATTAATTATGAGAACAATATAGAGAATCAAGATTTTGGAGAAAGAACAGCATTAATAAATAACTTCTTTACTTAGTAAAATAAAATACCTTTGTAATCACTGCTATTTAGTTTTATTGATTATCTACATTTGTAATTAAAAATAACAATTATTACAAATTAACATAGTTTTATTAGTTAAAAGTTAATATCATAGAAACAGGCAACATTTCCATACATTATCTATACTATAATTATATAAAGCTGAAGAATATGTTTGTTTATTTGTTTGTGTGAACGCGCTGATCTCAGGAACTTCCGGTTTGAATTGAAAAATTCTTTTAGTGTTGGATAGCCCATTTATTGAGGATGGCTATTATAGGGTATATATCATCACACCATGACCAATGGGACCAAAAACGGGTAAAATTGATTACTTTTGAGAGCTTCTGTTGCGAGCGCTGCGTAAACGGTTAAACTTATGCAACAATTATGTATAACGGAATTGTAATTTGTTCCATAACACTGGATAATGTGTACAGAGTCCAATTTTTATTATATGGCACCGAGTTTACTGCGTACTTCATACTTAAAATCTAAATCCTTTAAAGATTTATTATTAATATATTATGAACAATGTTATTAAACTTCAGTGTCAAAATATGTCAGATACCACGTTACTCACGTTCCATTTCAACTCATTAAATAGTTTGTACCTAAATATGACATGTACTAATTATTAATTATTTCTTTTGAGGGCTAAAATGCATAAAATATTTTTTTATTACTTCAAGTATTATTTTTAGCAATTGGAAAAATATTTAAACGAATAGTTTGTATGGAAAATACAAAAAGTATTTTTTTACGAATGGAATATTCTGCATAAAATGGAATGGTCAGGAGGGAACGCATCTGGAAAGGATTGCCGGCGATCTATCGTTGAAGGTAAGCAAGGACAGGCGAGTTAAGATATTGGCATGCCGGTAGGAGAGCAATCGAAAGATAGTCGGCAATCTAAGATAGGTTTCAGTCTTGGATAGCAGATACATTATTAATTTCGGGCGTTAGTAGAGAGATATCTGTCTAATTTTATTGTTGTACTCTCATATCTACATTAATCTGTTTAGCTAGGTACCTACCCCGTAGATACTGCTTTCACAATGTTTGGCAGAACATTCTTAACAACAAAAACTGCTATACGTAATTAAATTTAACAGAAACATAAAAAGAAATACTTATGTAGCTCTATTTTTAATTAATGGTGGCATTAATCATACTTATTCTTTACAATTTATGGGTCTTAAATCATTGAAATACATTTATTTATGGTTAACAAAGAGGTCGGCTTTAATTTAGTGCCTCAATTTGAATGTTAATTAAGTG
This sequence comes from Manduca sexta, assembly GCF_014839805.1. Classification (NCBI taxonomy): domain Eukaryota; kingdom Metazoa; phylum Arthropoda; class Insecta; order Lepidoptera; family Sphingidae; genus Manduca; species Manduca sexta. The sequence goes on along the minus strand of NC_051140.1, from coordinate 19,611,724 downwards.
TTATCAAAGTACCTCGTGTAAATAACAATAACGTGTGATTTATAATTATTTAACCGGCCAACAACAAACAATTAACTGTGTAATTACATTAGATAAGTTGATAGGCAGGCGGAATCAAACCCGGGCGGCTACCGTTTATTTTAATTGCGCACAGCGCGGCCCATGAGCAAGCCTTAGGAAAAAATGTTTACTCAATCAACAATAAAATCCACATTTTAATGGGCGGGCCGCGTGAGATCGGCACCTTCCTTATCGAAACACATTCTAGACAGCGCGCACCGGCCGCGGCCGCGTGTGTCGCGCTCATGTTATTAGCATTTTAGGGCTTTGTCGATGGCATTCCTCGGCGTGGCTCTCATTACCGGGCACCGAGCCGCCGGCCCGCCGTCGCTTATCTAATGGGATCTGCTGTATATTTATTGGGGCATCAAGACTCATCGCGGGTCGCTCGCCGCCGCCGCCCGCCGCCGCCCGCAGCCCGGCCGGTGTAGCGCGGTAGCGCTCTTAAATCCAACAATTTAATACCGCTCATAAAGCGGCCACTACTCGGAGCTGGCACCGATAATTTCTCTTATTGTCTCGATAAATTACCTTAATTAGGGTGTAAAAAACGCGGCGGGCGTGGAATCTAGTGCGGTCTCTGTGGGTGGGCGAGCGACCGCGACGCGGCTGACCACCGCCGTAATTAGTGGCGTGCGCGCGCGCCGACCCCGAGCTCGCCACCCGCCGCCGCCGCTCCGTGCCCGTGCCCGGTGGCAGACCAACACTAATGTGTTTTGGTAATGAACGGCCGCGCGGCGTACAACTCTAAACATATGCAAATTGATACATAAGGTATCGATACGTTAACACGTGTGTTAATTGTAGCCGTGTAGAGACAGTGGCTGTTAGCCTCGGCTCGCTGTACCGCGCCGGCACCGCTACGCGCCGTAAGCGACGTGGCAGGTCCAGGTAGGCCTAAATACATAACTTGGAGCACACGCGCGGCTGTTGACAGTTTTGCAAGTGATATAGTTTAAAGGCACAAAAACTTATCTAAACAATAAACAATAACAAAAACGTATTCTTGGTACACATTAACAGCTGCGATCCGCATTTAATGAGGCTCGGCTATAACGTTTAATATAAAAAACTGCTTATAATGCCATATGATTACGCGCGCGCCTTATTCGGCGCTGAGTCGCTCCGCGTGCGCTCCCGCTCCCGCCTCCGCCTCCGCGTGGAGCGATATACGACTGTCGTATTACCGACACAGTACTTGCTCATATCTTGTATTTTATTCTTATTTTTTAACCTTCGCTTGTGTGCTGTGGAAATGTTTTTTCCCAGCAGTAATCAATTGCAACATATCATGTCACATTAACATTACCCTAGCGCCTGTATTCTCTATTATAATTTAGATTCCACGTGGAGTTTTTCGCATTAACAGCGTAACTATATGTAACGTCATGCAAAAAATAATTATCAGTTATAGTAACAAATTAAACCAACTTTGTATTCGTGTTGGATTATAGTCCAAATCAAGCTAATTCTAAGCGACTTAATAGCGATTGCTTATTGCGAAACCTCGGGGAATCCACATAGTTGATCGTAGAGAATTACCGAACTGGTGTTAGCCTACGTTTATTTACATTCAGATACCAATTAATCTAGATTATTCTAGATAAATTAAAACCAATTACCACTCATAAATCATGACATGTTAAAAACTATAAATTATAAAGCCTACAAACATGAACTTTAACCGTTATACCTCTTACGTAGCCGTAGATATAAAAAGGATTTTATAAGAATCTCCTACAACGAATGCTCAGAAGTAAACCCCAATATATTACTTAAGTATTATTTTACATGGACTTGCAAATAACACGATTTTTTTTTACCTTATTATATATTCAAGAGTGTCCTGTATCAGCATCGTACCTAACATTTCGTATGGTATTCACCGCCAGATGTTACTGTTTGCATGATAGAGTCGCTGTACAAGTCCAATCAACAGCATGCATGGACCAACTCGACTGTTACCCTTATTGTTTACAAACGAATGTATTATATATGTACTCATTTTTGTGTCATTTAATTCGTAAGATTGTTAATCTTCTCGGAATATTGAAACAACGTCAGCGCATGATGATTCCTGTGACGTCACATACTGTAGCGATCAGTTCTGATGACCCACTTGCATGCTTACTATTATAAAAACTATTTACTGTGGCACTGATTGACTGCTATATTGTATGTTACATATAAGTAATATATTTCATACATTAACATTTTATGCCGCATACGGACTCGCCATATTAGGTAACTTTTATGAGTAACGCGCGGTCGCACCCGGCCGTGTAGTGTCCGGGCTATAGGTGTGCACATTAGGGATACAATGTCACCGGAGTGCTAGTGCTCCTGGTACTAGGGTTCGCTTTCATTATATCAGTAATTTCGTCATTCTCTTCAGTAAGAACCATTATTAACTGTTGTCTTCCGCCTTGACCTCAAACAAGAGACTTTTGTACCGATCAATCGTCCTCATCATACAAGATGTTATATCAATATTCTTTGCTATTAAAAGATAATTCTATAAAAGAACATGCCACCGACACCGCTCGGACCTGGCACGGCCGCCTGTGTCTAACTTCAACGCATTGTTACTTCTACCATACGCTGCCAGATAACTATGTAATGACGACTATTTAATCATTATACCGCATTGAATTATAAACTAAACGATCTTAAATACCTTATTACTACATAAATCTACATCTAATACATGTTAATAGCCTATTAAAGTAAATACGCCACGCATCACCAGCTCAAAGATCGGCGGTAGGCAGGGCTGCATCCATTAGCTATGGTTCAACGAGTTTTTTTTCCGTCATAAAAATATGCGAACTTATCGCCTTATGGGACATAAATCTTTTGTATAAAATATATTTTCATTAACAGAGCCATGGATAAAACAGACGAAGCGTTATTATATGCTGTCTAGTTAATACGTAGAGAAATATGTGTGAGAGATAACATATAGAATATTTTCTCCACATACAGAATATGTATATACAAGTGATAGATATTAGCCGCACATTGCACAATTTCTTTGTATTTTTACACTTCGCTAATGATAATTTCTATGTGTAGGATTGAACCACTGATACAATACGAATGAGGCAATAGATCGACAACGTTGGGTGTGTTTCTGTCTCTAATTGCATAAAAATATGGACACAACTCTTTATTTGTTGTTTGTGTTTTATTCATTGTGACGTAAATTGCAATTACGTCCAAACCCATAACTCAATAAGTTTTTTTTATTGCGTCAGTCAATAAAATACCAATGTCAGAAATCATACTTCTATTATTAAGTATCGACTGAGGCCGTAAATGCTCTTTACATAAGTACATACCCACATTACACACGGTAATATTCCCACTCTATAAGGTTTGTTAGAGGCAAATTTTAATAGTTTGTTTGTAAAGGTAAATGTTAAATTAACGTACCTAATTATTAAAATAGAAATATTTTTTTTCTTAACTAAATGCAGTTAAAAAAAAATCAACTTGATTCTGGGAAGGCAAATGCACGCGGGAGAGACCATGGGTAAAAAAAGGTTTATTTAATGAAAACTAACCACATGAAATGGCCCACAACAATACGCAAGTTGTAAATTGGAATTCTTTATTATTACCCACATTTATGACGAAATTCATAACTCTTCATGTAGACATAAAATTATATTTTTACGACGTTTTACATAAATCACGGCAAATTAGTTTTATCACTTCAAGTTGACATCCAAGCACTGGAATTCCGGGCGAAAATTACAGTATTTAGTGCGGGTTGCTTGAAACCGTCATAAACCATCGTTTATAACAAACGTTAGTGCACGAAATTAAATCATAGGTATCGCTTGTTACAGCAAACACGTGCCATAAACTTTATTAAACATTATGACTTAATACTAATCCTTATTAAGTATGTCCACTTTAATAATTAAAGGGACAGAGCATGGATGAGTAAAATACTAAACAATACCGTTTATTACGACTCCGTGTACATATGTCCATTTTAATATTCAAAGGGACAGAGAATGGATAAGTAACATACCTAAAAATACCATTTAATACCACTCCATTCAGTAAATGAATCCTTACAAACACTAAGGTGTACAAATGCTTTGAAGCGACCGACCCGAAGCAAATTCCAACAACGGAGGATCGGACACGTCACGGCGCCGATAACTGCGTGCCACAACAATGCAACACTGATAACGTACGACGTTTTAATTTCCATACATTTGATATACGGCGCGCTGCGATAAGTCAGCAAAGCGCCATCAATCAGGCGCGGGTGAGGACTGTGAAATGGGAGCACCGGCTTATTCGGAAGATAACGTGATTTAGGAGTTCAGCGGCCCGCGCGACCTGTTCACGAGTTTCAGCGCTTGTTACCGACTAGATAACTAACTGTAAATAATTTATTACCAACACCTACTCCTATTTTTTAATTTATTTATTTATTACAGCACCATCGTTACATAATGTCTACAAGTTTTATCGTTAATAAAAGAACGTTAATCGTTATTTTGTTTGATATTTTATTAACATCCTTCCGATAACGAGTAAGCAGGTTATTTGGTAGTAATTAATCCCGTAAACATCTATGTGGGTACCTATTTCCTAACTTATGTAATAAAAATGTTAATTGAGACGCAGTGAGTGAAAAGTAATTCTCTACCGTCGGATGTATCGGTGCCTAAATAGTTTTTTCAAATAAATGCAATTTTATTTTGTAAATGAATAATAATTCGAACAGATTTTATACAACTAAGTATCTATAGGACAAGACAACAACAATGCAGCCCTGATCTTTGATTAACAGAGCTCTACATGCCCATCAAATCTAATTGTACTTGATTTAATATGTCGTTGAACCGGAACACAAAAGTATCAATCCTAAAGTTCCTGCACACTATGGCTTAGCGGCAGTAAGAGACAAAGCCGGGATATGAATCTAGACCGACCCTCTATCACTACAGGTTTAACATCTAGTAGGTCATTAGACATATTTTGCAAAAATATAAAGCTGTATTAAATCGACGCTCATAACACCGTGAGGCCGTTGCATAAACACAGGCTATTAGGTATCAGTTACACATCACGCCGCTTCCACAAAGGGATGGGTAGTGAAAAAACCGTGGCGTTTTTGTGGCGTGTATCGTTGGCAACGTTATCATCAATCTCCTTACACATTCCGACCGATTCCAGAGTTTTTATGTGCATATGATTAGAAGGCGCGGCGGCGGCGCGGTGGCGCGGCGGTGGGAGCCGACGGCCGTCGCGAGCGGTTTGCACCGATATTAGTTATGCTATCACATGAATATGGATTATGTGCACGCGATCAATTATATTTGATATTATTAGCTTTTATTAGGGTTGCCTAACTACTACATACTAGAAAAAAGTTTTCAATATACGCCTAAAGCCCCAACAACTTTTTCGTAAATCACAACAAAAACGATTACGACGACTTCCATAACAAAACAGACGAATAGTTAATTGAGATATTAGAGAGAGCAAAAAGGTTCGCGCGTTGAAATCTATAACATAAAAATATTGTTGCAATCATTATAATTTTATTAGTGTATAATATCAATACATCACTAATTAATAGCATTATTTATTATTTTCATGTTTTATGTATATAACAAGCATGTTTTCTGATTTAAAACATCCCTAGAGACACACGATTCATTAGGTATTCTTATGATATAAATAATATCAAATAGAGTTTGTAACTAATTAGTTAATAAGAGTATGTTAGGGTAGTGATGTATTAAATAATAATAGATATTATTTTCATTAGCCCTGTAATAAATAGTACAGCCCAGCAGTGAGACTGTTAGTACATAGGTACTAACAGTCTCACTGCTGGGCACGGACCTCCTCTACTACTGAGAGGGATTAGGCCTTAGTCCACCACGCTGGCCTAATGCGAATCGGTAGAATTCACACAGCCTCAAATTTTTTTTATAGAGAACTTCTCAGGTATGCAAGTTTCCTAAAGACGTTTTCCTTCACAGTTAAAACAAGTGATAACTCACAAAGAATACATACATAACGCTAGAAAAGTCAAAGGTGTGTGCCCTTGGATTTTGAACCTGCGGACATTCGTCTCGGCAGTCCGTTCCACTTCCATATAGGCTATCGTCGTTTGCGATGTATCATACCCAATAATATATACTTAATATTAATCTAATCATGAGATCGATCGATCTACATGTCTATGTAAGGTAAACTCGCTCCTCAGTCATCGGAGGCAGTCGCGGACCTTGATCAATGTACTGATCGCGAACGCTCTGAGCAATTAGTGAATAGTATACTCGAGCAGGCATGTAGCGATGGGATTATTTGGCTAATGAACACTGCGGGACTAACGTGGAACAATATTTATTCAACAGAACCATGTCAACTCCACATACAAGAACATAGTGTCTTTCTAATTAAGACGTACATCCTTTTTGTCGTTGCGGAATGGTAAAATAAGTGATTTCTGGTGTTTTTCCCGGAGTGGTTTCGTGGTTGTTTGTTACACAAATAACTTCGGCACGATTTGTCGCTGGCTGCGACATCGTACCGATATTATGTACCACATAAAAAAATGTTTTATACCCAGTATATATATTTTCATTCGCATCATTGCTTGGAATGGCTAAAAATATAATGAAATAAAATAAAACAAGTTTATTACTTTATAAATGTAGTCAATGTTATTTTTATTGGGGACTCACAAAGATGAGACAGTCTTGTGACAATTTTAAGTAAAAATTATGATGTATGCATACTATGTATATACAACCTCTATCTACCAATTAGAAAAGTTATATCAATATTTATGTTATTTTAACTTACCTATACGTATTCATGTAAATACTCCTATATCATAGCCCTCATCACCCCCACTGACAGCATTAAGAGATTGTCCTATATTAGCACACATACAAAGGCAGAGTGGTACAAAACGAATAACGGTGTTTGATTTTAGTTTGCTATTAAGTTTTTATGCGCGCATAAATCGCGTATCGCATAGCAATAAATTATAATAGCCGCGAATAAATCATGCGCCGAGTGCCGGTCCCGGGAACTACGCGTATACCCGGCTATATGTGGAGGCATTATACATAACTATGTAGTATGTAGGCACTCTCGCCTGGTGTAACGTCTGCAAAACCTGGATTCTATTTAAGGTAAAAATATTCAAAACGTATTGTATTTTAAAAATGATGTGTGTGTGTGTCGCGGTTGACTAGTTCTATCCTATCCTCAAGATATAGGCGTAAGATTCAGATGTTGATTTAAGTAATGATGATTGAATATGTTTATGTAGCATTTATTTAAGTAGTGCAAACTCTTTGCAACAGTGGCATAGAGAAAGAACAGTGGGGTTCCTCGACCCGGACGACACATGAAAAATTTTCAGTCGGTCTTGGGCGGCAAAAGTCCAGACTACGCTACTGCTTTGCTGAGTCTTTGATGTTCTATACATATTGTTATGTATTTGGAAGTCAATAACACACTTTCTTATTTGAATAGAGATAAAATTCATTTTATAAACGAATAAAAGAGACAGTGCACACACGTCTAACAGTTGTAAACCTTAAAGGCACATAATCATCTTTGTTTCATTGCTTTGTTACATAACGTATTTACTAGAGTAATAAGCGACACAATCAACAGGAATATATTTTATTTGCAACCCAATCCTACTTGACAGTTAACAAACAACCAGAGGTGTAGATACCGTAGAGCTAGGCGGTTCAATGCACCGCGGCCCCCGGACTCGGACTAGCGACTTTTTTTTAGGTTACCACCCTGTGAAAGCAAAAAACATCTTACCTACCTTTTTTCCCACCTGCGCCCTTGGTTACCTAGGTACCCCTCTGCAGACAGCACGCAGACGCACTAAAGGGCCAGTTTGTGTAAACTTCACATTTTAACAAAATGTTAATAGTTTCTTGTCGTCTACACCATGATATTTCAGAACCAAATAAAAAAACATTAATTATAATCTGTTCCAGGTATTGGCTAGAAATTTAAATAATAGATAGTATCGTAGTAGAATTCAATTATTTTCTTAACTAATTTGTTTTATCGTCGGGGCAAACACAAAACACATGATGCCGACGGATCGCGACTACGAACTAAACACTTTTTTATACAACGAAATGACGAGACGAGTGGCTAGCTCGTGTAATAAACGGCATCACAACGAACCACAAAAACAGATTTGAAAAAAGTTCAGGAATAGGTCAAGATATGAGTAAAATTTGTAAATTTTATATATTACATTTATTCGGAAAAGGATTATCACACCGACGTAGCTGTAAACACAATTTTTTATATTTATTTAACAAAATTAAATTATATTATCAATTTATTTATATTTCGGAATTATTTTTACATTTGTAGACACGTCATGCAAATATAATTCTAGAATAGTTAATGCGTTTTCTATTCTAATCAAATGTTTGTAGTGACATGTCTAAACAGATATAAATAAATTACCCTGACCCCATCATTCTTCATCCGATTATTGTGTATATAAGTATTAAGTATATACATATATAGGTATATATTATAATGGCGGGCGCAAACGACTGTGAAACACAACTTATAAATATTTAAATGTAACCATTAATTTTTTTAACGCGCTGGGACCGAAATTATAATATGGCCGGGTTGCTAATTTGTTTGAACATTAGAATATACCACGAAACAGAGACATATCTACTATATATGATAATAGATGTGACGAACAGCGAGGAATTTCCTAAATATTTAAAGTGTTTTAATTTATCAGTTTACAATTTGTATAGTGGGTAAGTAGAACCATTGCTACGCGTTTTATTTCCTCGGTATGATGAGTCATGATACAAGCAGTAAGGCAGCGAAAACAAATCTCAATCTTGGGATGACGGGCCTCTTTTGCAAACAATATTACACAGATATTGTTTGAAAATCGGTAGTGTGCGTTTCTCGTAAAGCAACGCTGTTCGAGTTTTGTGGCAGTTTGACACGTCGTCATACGGGCTCGGCTTGCACAAAGTAATATCGCGCATTCGTGCATAATATTTCAATACATTATCGCGTGCATTCCGTCGCCCCGCGCCTCCCAGCGCCTCCCTGCGCCGCCCCGCTTTTTCCCGCTCCGCCCCGCCGGCCGCCGAGACTGCACACATTCCAGGCGCGTCGGTCGTATATCATCCAAGTCATTGTCACGATTCATCTGATGCACCTCTCCCATCCGCACACACCAGGCACCACATCTAAACACAAAACGAATTTCTAGTTTATACGGCACTTAACTGACTTCTACGTCTTGAAACGATACTTCATTGAATCGCAGCAAAGCCGCCCATTGGAATAAAAAGTATGCGTGTACTTCCATCTCCTTGAAATATCTCGTAATGTCCATTAATTACATAGGCTAGAATGGTTTTTCAACCGGAAACAGATGCAACTTGTACACTAAATAACAAAAATAGACATGCTGTTGGAACTTTCGCAAGAAATTTAAATTAAGTTAAAGTTTCTTTCCTATGACTTCGTGACATACCCCAATACAGCCTTATATAATGTGTTGAGCACAGAGTGTGTGTGCTCATCAGGTGTTGCTACATAGCCATTATATTGTGGACATTATAATACATTACACATATATATGTTTAATGGACTACAGTGTTTACATTGTATACTAGTTAATGTGCTTTTTTCGATTTGTTCATTTGCAGGTATAGTTAACCATTTTTATTTACACCGACATTCCAAACGTATATGTGCGTTACAAAAACCATTGATCATCTCACATTAATACTTTGTATACTTACGTAGAGTCCTTGTCTCGACTCTATACAACTTGTGAAGAATGTAAATAAACATTTTACTCAATATTTCACTATTATAAATTTAAATGGATGGCCCAACGAGGATGACCGATAAAAATATTAAATTAATTAGATTTCGTTAAAACGGTAACTAAAAATATATATACACAAAAAGAATAATTAAAATCCGCCGGGTTCAGAGAAAAAAAAATCGTTTAAAGTATGGGTAGGTAATCTCACGGCTTCATCTCACAAAACAAAAAATATTAATAGGTGACGTTATTCATAGCTCAGAGATGCTATCTCAATATTAATCTTTAACATTGTATTATCTTTGTCATGTTTATAAAGATTTTTGCACCAGCTAACGTAATAATTAACTATACTTCTTTCTCGAACCTTTACAATAAAAGTAGCAGTTCTGTTTGCTTATGAAGTTTGTGAAATTTACTCAAATATACAACACGTTTGACAAACATTATTGTCTATCTAATATAATGAAGTAATTCAAGTTATTCTGGCCGCAGCGACCCACCAGGCTTGAGCGCCGTGTTGCGGGACTCTCTATGTGGTAGGTACTATTGCTTATCAGCGGGAGTTCATATGTTACGTATCATTGCTTTGTCTATAATTATAGTCGCTAATAGTATGCAAGCTTTGTTTTAGTACAATTTATGCAGAATACTAGCTTTTGCTCGTAGCTTCGCGTACGGTTCAGACCATCTCCGGAATAAAACGTCAAAAACACCTAAAGCATAGTGCCGAGGGTCATTATTAGTTTGAGAGATCTCCTACATCCGAACCTAGAAACAAAACCTTTGTAATATAATATAGATTATTGTGAGTTATGACGGTAATTACGGACCATAACATTGCTTTACATCGAATATATTAATGTTCTATAAAACGTAGTAACGCAATACAGTATAATCAATGAATCAAATACTTTGTAACTAATAGTTCAATCAAATATAGTAATTATGAGCAAACTTCACACTTGTTAGACAAACTTCGTCTCTTTCAAATTCAAAAACAGTTCAGAATTGTCTACCCTAACCTTTGTAACGCTGAGTCGACGCTCAACAAAGCTGATTATAAATCTAAAACCTTGAATAAACATACGATGAAACAAAGGAAATAATTCGCTAGAATTAATACCCATTTAATTATTGTTGCGATTATAAAATTTTGCTTTTTGCGTACAATAAGTTAAGATCAAGATAATATCAAAAATAATATAAATTAGGATTAAAAAATGTATAAATTAAGAACAAGAAGCGTTAATTACATAAACAAAGAAACATTATTAACTAAATATAATTGAAAAAATGTTTTACATTGATATACTTATGCCTCAATCCCTAAAAGGGTAGGCAGAGATGCAGCTAATGCACCCGTGTATCGCGGAACTTATTTCTGTCTTTTAATATGATAAGAGGCATGTTTTATCGCAATATCGTGCAATCAGTTTGGTTTTGAGTGTAGAAAACTCATAATATTTTGATTTTTTTAATTTAAGATTGACCTTAAGGTTTCGAGATGTCACCTTAAATACCTACATAGACCCACTAAACCAACAACAAAATAAACCTCTTTACATACATACAAAAAAGTGGGAAGTTACGTTTATTTAATCATCAACTCATGCAGAGCAAGTTTAATGTAACATGTTGATGTCTCGTACAAGTGCGGCGTTAAACTTTGAATTTGTTTAACTGTTAAATGGAGCCGTTAAACAAAGAGTTAGAGTGCGTTGTCTAAATTCACACACAGTTCAAAGTAACTCTCGGCGGTTCATAACGCGAGCAGATATAATAATCAATAGGGGCGGAGGCTCGCCGCAGATTAACTTCACCGCTTCCCTCCGCGCCCTCCGCGCCCTCCCCGCACGCTCCCTCCGGTCCCGCCGCCCGCCGCCGCGCCCTCACAACAACCGCCTTTGTATGTCTCATTGATCCCGCACTTCAGAACTCGTCCTCTTACAAAAGCTCTTTCACAATTTGTTACTTCTGAAATGAATAGGGTTAAACATTTGAATTGAATGTTTAATCTTTTCAATTTAATATCAGAAACAGGTAAAGGTGATATTGATTTATATTATACAGACAGAAACAATTACGAATAAACTAGCTGCTTGGAAACATAATTTAATTTTTAAAAAACATACCCTAATATCATCCACGTTTTGCACTGATATTGAATCAGACAGCGGTCTAGGTAGGTACCTACTGGTGGACGTCTACCGAATATATATTGTACTCGCTTGAATAGTGACCACGATATGAATGCGTATGGTATACAGTATGGGCATCCAGCATAATTTAATTGATCGTGAATACGCTAATCCGCCCCTATTCACAAGTGGAGACTCCACTATATTTAACATCAGGTATAGAGTAACTGATCTTGACCGAACCAGGACGAAATCCGTGACCAAAAATGTCCACTCTGTTCCAGCTGAGTACGTACTAGCGTGTAGTGTGTTTAAATCTCATTTACGTGCGTTGTGCGAGCATGGCGTGGACATTGTTAGCGAGCGGAGGCGGAGCGGCGGCGAGATCAAACGCGCCCCGCCCCGGACTGGTCGCGCGGCCGCTGACAAAGCGCACGTCGCGCTGCATACATGCGCGCGCGCATACACACACACCGTACAAGAGTCCGCGAACTAGGACTACCATCACTCACATACCTGACGGACAAAGAGGTGAAAATTTCACATGTCTGAGCAAAATACAATAAAAATAAAGGATATTTTTGGATATAAGTCCAATTCTCTATCAATATAGAACTAAACGGAAGCGCTACTGTATTAACTACTATAAGAGTTTGTTTCCGTCCCATCACGTAACGCAATCTCATTTCAATACCAAGGATAAATCATAAACCCGGATAGCTGGCACGATTAACAAAACTAAAACAAATCACAACTTACTTGACTAAGGGTCCGTATTCAGGACCTTGCATGATTCACAATCTACAAACAGGACCAATAAATCACAATGAGTATATATCACAATGACTATCAGTATCAGAAAAGTCTCCAATCCGAACTCGCTTGCAGTCATGGAAGCCCTAGCCGCGGCACAATGTTCGACAAACGGCCGCGTTAATTATCCGCTTCCTCGGTTTCTTTGCTCACAGCTCCCGACTGCCGACTCCCGGCTCCCGCCGCACATCGCTCATGAATCCTAAACAATTCCTTTGAACAGATAAATGTGTGACATTCGTGTGCCCATAAATATGTCCAAAGATGATTTAGTTATAGAAAAAAGACGTGCGCGGGCGCGGGCGACATCTGTCGGCGGCGCTCCGCTAATCACCTTGCTGTCTAAATATGTCAATTTATAAACGCTTTCAGTTACAGTGAAAAACTACAGGAAATTTGAACATGTATTTTAACGTCTTGTTACTTTGTTCTGACGGAAAGTAACTGTGCAACGCGTCCCTTTGTTTCGTGACTGATTGAGTTGGTATGTAGTTAGTAGGTCACAGCTCTTCCATGTGAGAGTCAAGACGGATAACTTCTTCGTGCATTTGGCACAATAGTTTGCAAGCAATGATGTGTTTCAATCTACAGGACAGTGCAGTTAACAAAGATCAGGAAAATATGTTTCTTGAGATCGCAAATTACACATCACATTACGGAACCGAAATAAATTCAGCTAACCATACCTAGATGGCCTTATCTTCGGGACATGTGACGTTTGAATTTTGTGACCGCAAGTTAATGCTATAACAATCCACGTGGTATGCCGAAATGTCAGTTCTCGTAATGAACACCTTTATTGATAAACTAGTGTCAAATATCTGCGGCGTGTTCACATTGCTGGGACACTGCGCCACACCGGCCGCACTGTCACAGCCTTGTGAACTAACCTTTAGCTACAACTCACTACTTGCATAATTAATTACATATCTCTATAATTACTGGTTCGTTAATATTTAATTAAACCGACCTCCTTTACACTAGATACAATCCAGGAATCTACGTGTTTTTTCCACACACCGTTAGCTGGATACAGTTACAACTGTGAAATGTGCGGAAAATTCGGGGTAATGAACATGATATTCGCAATTATAATTAGACAATGAGCGAGTCGTTGAACCCGATGGCGACCGGCGCCAGCCCCACCATCGCTGAACTGTTTAATGACTTATAAAACAGTCATAAAAACATTACGATGTTCATATTATTTACTCTCCCCGCACCACCAACGACAAAACACAAATTAACGTATTTTTATGAGTCCGTAATTAAATTAATTAATTACATATTCTGTATAATTTTCACATAGAGACGTAGTTTTTACAAGCCATTAAAGAGGACATTGTAGTCAAGGTGTCGCTGTATACGACTTCGGAAACATTTCCTTAGGATGTCTAAGGCTGTGTAATACACTGCCCTGCAGTGGGTAATTTATAAACTACAGTTACGTGATACTGTCTTTAATGCGTGACTCTCACTATTGGATATAGACGATTTTCTAATCTGGTCATTTAGTTACAAACTAAAAAAGAAACAAACATCTAATCCAGAACACTGTTCACCATAAAAACAAAGCAAGTCCTGAGTCTCTCTCCGCGCCGCTCGCCGCTTTTCCTCGTTTTGTAATTTACGGTGTCTAATTTTGTTCCGTGGAAGAGGCCTTTTATATTAGAAAATTAAACCGAGAGAAGGACCTCGCCGCCGGCACAATGTTTATAATCTGTGGCTCTCCGGGCAGTAATACACTTCGAGTACCTTAGCCGGGAGCTGAGACAATAACATTAATACACTTGGCGACGTTGCTGTAGCTGTTAGGGAAATAGCTTGCTTTTATAATCATTTAAGTTATTAACGATAATTTCAAAGCGAAAAATAATATTTGTTTCTATTTTTTAAAGAAAATATAAGAAAACATATTGAACTATCACTTAATTTTTAATTTAGCATTATTATACTTTGTTTGCCTTCGACGGTGTGAAACGGTAGCGCAGAAATCAAGCACATTATCGCTGAAGCGCAGTACCTGAAGAATGTTCAGCAATGGGCCATAATAAGCTTATATGTAAATTAAATATAATTGTTAAATAGTATAATAATTAGCATACAGAGAAGAGATCGAACCAGGTTATCATTTATTGTTATTAAACAAATAGTTATTATACTTTGGTATGTAGAGTTCCCTTTTTCTTGCCTGTCGTATATTGGCGACAAGTATTACATTACACTAAGATTTTATGCGTTTCCACAGCATTATGGTCTTTTCATTAGTTAAAAGCAACGAATTACGAAACCGGTAAGAACTGAATTCGATCCAGAGTGAAACAATGCTATGTTTTACACTACGGTAAACTTACCTGAGTAAATGTAAGCGAACGTGACGAGAATTCTCGAGCAAACGATACAGAATTAAAGTATTTCAAAATTAATCTTAGAATTGAAATAAGAAGCATTATCTTTGAAGCGTCGTTGAACGCGAATTTAAAATCTGCGAAATTGTAATAAAATAATTATTAACATAATTATTTGCAAACAAGGTTCTTTCGGTATTTATGTCTTAATTTATAGACCGCACAGTTATTACCGTAATATTTAATTAATTAGTGTACTAATGAACATTCGAGTTAATAACAACTATTTTATACACTCTTCCTAGTAGTGAGCAATATTTCAAACAGATAGTAAACTATAAATATAAACACGAGAAGTCGCACAATATAACAAATTATTAAAATTAGACTTTTTTGATGTGAGATTTACCTGCGTGTAACTCATAAATCAAAAGTTGATACGAATATTGCACAAACATAGTATGCAAGCGGTAGGCCCACGCTGAAGACGAGGGTAGGTAATGGTTCTATAGATACCCGAGTTTTTGATATCAAGCTATGATTTGAAAACTTATATTATCAAAAAGAGTTAAATGATTCCTAATACATTTGTCCTTAATACCCGTACTTATTTTCATTTAAAGGGGAAAAATGATTTTTTCTTATTTAAATGAAAATACGTAAAAAATATAACAATCCTAGAAATAAGATACCCGCCTACGCTTAGTATTGTTGCTTCAAATGCCTTTTTTTGTGTGAGGATAGAACCCGTTAAAAATAAAACAACATATTTTAATTAGATATGGTGTAGGTTAATTGCAAATTTAACAATGTAACATTAAAATATAGTATTAGGCTATTATTCATTATTTTCTTTTAGTTAACTACTACTTTTTGTTATTCGGTTAAATTTCTGAGTACGCATTTTAATTTATCAATAATTGATCTCTTCAGAGTTTGAGATGGTATTCAAAATGGCTGTTTTTGTTTTCCTGGCCTAAAGGACCTTTATCGAAAGGAGGAGCATCAATACCCGGGTATCTATAATTTTAACAAGGGAGCGATGCTTCTTGTTTTTAAAAATTATTAGTGTTCATAAATAATAAAAAAATATGTAAGTTTAACTCACTAGGAACAATACTATTAAATGAAAATCATTAACTTTACTCTACTAAATACTATACTACTCATAAAACAATAATATACGAGGTTGATCAAATGTTAGCGATCCGTAAACATTGGACATTTACTCAATTTTCTTTCTTTGAACACTAAGCACACATCTTATCCTGTGTGCTGACTAGCACCCACCACTGCGGTGTATAATTCTATCCTAATGGCCTTAAACTTGTCTTTATGTGTTAGATAAAGAACGGTCTATCCCCCTGGACGTCTCTACCACAATTCCTATATACGTGTCTACAGCACGAATAAGCCGGATCTCGATGATGATCTCGAATCACAATTTTACTAAATGTATACTGATCCTACCACTCAATCTACAAATTGCATAACATATCTGACAATAGCCATACCCAGATCAGAAATGAGGTAGACATCAGATTGAAAGTGTACCCGTTACCGTACAGATGCAAACCGATGTGAAGTCAGCATCCACGCTGCGCGAGTCACAAACACGTTACGTCGCTCCCGCTGACGCCTTACCGATCCGATTGTTCCACGGCTACACTTTATTAACATGTTAACATTTTATTGCCTACTTTTAGTACCGCAGTACACAATACATACATTTCACGGGTTACAAACGTCCATGCCCGGCGAGATTGCGTCGCCCAATCACTCGCTGAAATCTTTCAAGGGTATGTTAGATGTCTGGATATGGTTTATTTCGTGATTTCAGTAACATTAACAACGTGGTGTTATACATACACGAACACGCGGAGGTGTTATCGTATGATAGTGTATCGACCATTGCTGCTTATTATTAATACTTGCTGCTTCCTCTCCAGATCATCTCAAAATGGATAAATAAAAAAAATACATATCACGCCTTTGTCCCCGAAGGGGTAGACAGTGTCGCAACCATGACACCCATTTTATGCCATGCGTGTTCTGCCCCATGATATGGTAGGGGCCGAGCCTACTTAAGATAAACAGATAACCCCAAAATCTTTTACCTTGATCCGGGATTTGAACTCACAACCACGAAGCGGTTTACACCGGGCAAGTAATAATAATGTGATGTTATTCTAATACTGTTAGACTGGACCGTTATACTCTCAAAGTAAAAACTAATATTATACTCTCAGAGTAAAAACTAATGATATATTTTTCTGAGATTATACCAGCAAGTATGTCATTCTGAGTACGTTTCGTACGTAAAGGCTACGGAGTCTGTTCAGAACAATAACGGGTATGGCGGATCCTTTCACAAACGACGGACGACACGCCGCGGACGCCCCGCCGAGAGAAATCGCGGGAAACTAATGCAAATAACTCGGTAAATAATAGCTGCCGTAATCTCATTTGTTGATGTAGAGCTTTTAAAAATGTTAACGAGCATGGCCGGCATAGCTCACTCCGCGCTCCGGCCGCTTCAAACAGAAATTACGCCATACTCGCTCTTACTGATAAAGCTATTAAACATATATTATAATATTTAATATATTACACATTCTTAAACAAATAAGGTATGAGATGTGTTTTATTTATCTATTAGAAAAAGCAGTAAACAAATAAGTAGAGGCCTAGTCTCATTTTTATTTGTCCCAATCTAACATACTTAACTTAGATGTGGCTTCAAAACATAGAACTACAGTGGTAGTATGGATATGTATATGTCACTAATACATAATCAAACCATCGGACTATAAATACTGACAAAAATATATTATCGCTATTATGAGGAAACGGAGAAACAACGTCATTCACCGTCGCCAAATAAGCACGTGATATTGTGGATACCTTCCCAACTTTTACCGAAGAAGAGCGGTATCGTTAAGGAAATTGTTGGACCTCTGTCAGTACTTAGCACAAAGACGTACATGCCTCTACCATCTACAAAGCTCTCACTCCACCTTCAATTCAGTTTATAAACACATTATTTTGGTGGTTATAAATTTTAATGTTCGACGTAAAACTCACGTGTAGTATGCGAAGATTACATATTATACTGCATGTCCTGTATGATAATACGCTACCTTTATCTCGGAACGGTGCGCGGTACAATATTTATTTTCTAAATTATGTCCACGTCACAGCTCAAATTACTACAGAGGGAAAATAAAATCGCTTAATAGCATATCTACCCCCGACTCCGTCCAATGGCGTGATGAAGACATTTGGCGGTTCCAATCGGCAGCAATTAGGCGTAAAGAAGCGTTTGTCGCGCCCGACGTGCTTCGACCACTAATCGGCGCGGGAGGGAAGCTGAATACAAATGTCACACTCCCGCTCACCTCGACGCCACCAGCACCTCGCCTACACCTCGCCGTACACGATAATCAACGGGAGGCACTGAACAAGAATTATTCCACAACTCAATGCCTATTACTAACAAATTAAATCAATAACGCATACATATTGTTTTATTAGGTCTCTCTTAGGTAAGAGTTTATATCAAGAAACACGTGAAATATATTTTTTTAAAAAGATGTTAGAATCCTTAATATTAGTAGATTGCGCATTCAGTAAGTTATTAGTTAGCAGACCCTCGCTGAAACTACCAAACTAGTTGAACTCCACTCCTGTGAGTTCACAGGACAATAAATAATAGAATTCCTCACGCTCATGCTCGCTTTCTGTCCCAGTGCGTCGGTGTAACGGAGCCGGCTAGTACGGCGGCCATAATTATCGACGCGTATAATTTACTCGGCAATTGACTGTGAAAACTTTTACATTACGGCGTGTACCGCGTCGGCACTCTGCCCGCCCACCTGACGGGCAGGGATCATATTAAAAACGTGAGTCGTCTCAAACGCGCGCGAGTATGTGCGTCGGGAACGGGCAGGAGTCGCGCAGAGGCCGCGTGGGGCCGCGACCCACCGCCCAACACTCGGCCCTACTAATTTTATGCAAAAATTTTAATCATAATTTAATGGTCGTGATAAATGCCCAACGATTATGTTACACTCCAATTATAAATACCTTACTAATTTGATTATATTTTAATTTAATTAATTTGAATAATATTCTTTTTTATTTTAATGATTATGGTGTTTCATAGTTTGCTTTGTTATCAGTGAATCAAATTGTAAGTGTCAAGATAGCCAAAACTAGCATAATATAAAGCCTTTTTAACACATTGATATCCGTTTATAATCTTGGTGACCTAAGAGCGGTACGTTATTAACCATATGTCGAAAGCAGTAATTTTCTTAATGTAAATCCCCATGGTGATCACTTCTTTTTGACCTCGGAACGCGTACATTGTGTGTAGGTACTGTAGGAAGCTAATCTCACACACAAAAAGATTTTAACACTCACCATAAGGGACGCAGTCAATATATATTTCAGACTTTCAACTTAATGCAATATTTAAACCTACCAGAGCAATATGTTTAAGTTTCAGCTAAATAGGATCTAAAAAAAGGTGTGCTCCTGGAGCTTGTTTTCATATGCCGCTCTTATTATAATATCATTTACTAGTGATGTAATCGCATGACTCGTTTACAGGTAGTCTGTATCAACTCAATTTTCCCCCCAGTGCTGCGTGCTGCCGCCGACCTGTCCGTAATTAACACAAGTGCGCGTACTCGGAGAGCGTTCAGTCGCGCAAGCTGCCGCCTGCCAGCACTCCACTCGATCCGTGCTCCATTAGCGAAGTTCCGAGTTCGCCGCGCGTCGATATTAATAACCCCCATCGCCCACACCCCCCACAGCCCCCCTCTGCCCCCCCCCCCCGGCACACGACTCTTGCACTCGGCCACTTTTTACGTGTTGCAGGTTTTCATGTTTAAAAGATGAACTCAAAATTATACGAATTATGTCGACGGACAGGAAGCGTGAAAAACGCTAAAAAATATTGAGTTATTAGATTCCTTAGTGTCGGTGTGTACGAATGTATCACACTTTATATGGCCTTCAGTCAATTTTTTGTCGCAATGTGTTCAGTAGAATAAGTTTTATATTGTTTTTATAGCAGAAGACGGGCCAACGAAGGTGTACCATGATCGCTATTTCCTATAACAAGGAAGAATAGGATTTGGCTTGAAGATCCACCATGTTTAGTGCCGCATATAGAAATAACATTACGTGATTTGAAATTTTATATTAATTCCAAATTATGTTTCACGTAGTTGAATGAATAATTACTTAAATCACCTGGTAGCAATGAAATCGGATTGGAAATTAATAATGTAGTATCAAAAGTTCATGAATCCAAAAAAACCTTCTGAGGTGTGATTATGATAATTAAGCTAATCACATCATACGAACTAAAGAAAAGATATTATAACAAATTTATCAATGCAGCTGGGCAGATAACTTATTTCTACTGAATAAAAACAAAACCAACTGCTACTGTTTAAAACCTGTCACTAACAAGCGTCCTCGTCCGCCCCATCATGCAGATGTGTAAAAACAATAATAAACTCACCATGTCTTCATCCCCGGAGGGCATAGGAGCAAGCAGAGGTACAACCAGGGCACCCACATACCGTTTATTGTGTTCCGTCCCATGATGTGATGAGCCTATCGGCATTACGGCGACCGATTCCTGACTACGAGCCGATACTAACAATAGTCGTGTAAAAGCAAGCCATACGATAATTTAATTTTATTGTTACGCATGAGACGCGAGCCCCGCTGTGTCGGCGGCGCGGTCGCCGGGGCCGGCGCGATCGCCGCGGGAGCCGTCCGCTGTAATCACTCCTCAGACGCTCTTAATACAAACAAACAGCGGTTATGTCTCATTGCAACCCGCTCGACGATTTACATACATTAAATATATGTAATATTAGTTTTACATGTGTAGGAGATGCATTGTCTCATTGTTCCTGTAGTAGGTACAGTAAAGTTACTGCGAATTTTGCTCATTACGAATACGTATAGACCGATTAATTACGCAAGTTGGAATTTGTGACAGCAAATATTCTCTACTGTTTGTAGATACTGTCGCGAACGCTACATCAAAGAAATTTTAGAGCCGAATAAATCTCCTAGCCTTGTCTAATCTTTCTTTACAGTTTCTCCCACGCGATGATATGGGCGTTTACGGATAAAGGTAACCACTAACTGTTATGTAAATGCACTTTTGCCTACTTTATAGTATAAGTACTCTACCCTGAACCCTAACCTATAGGTAACCGGTACAATATCTTCAGAGTGCTGCAGGGGGTCGCGTGTGCGTGCGCCAGTCTTGACTTATGACCTAGAAGTCCACGCCGCGCTAACTTACCGCTTCCAATCTATATGATAATTCCCAACTACACTTAGCCTCGCACACTTGGAGAGTATACTTGACATAACGCACTATACACTACACAGGACATTGTTGTTCAGCTTACGTGGTTTATGAAGATAGTAACACAAATTCATATTTTTAATTAAATGCATAATATTAAGCATTACAAACACAGTATAAATTTCAATATCGAACCTCAAGTCTTCTTTTGTATAACTTACTCATTACTATCCATGCACAATGCAATAATTTTTAGGGCTTTCATTTTTCTGGGATATTTCATCACTAAACTCTTGGGACTGTTTCAATGTTCCGGCTTCTGAAACTTAATATTACTTGTACTCACCACTTAATGAGAGTATATCACAGCCGCACTTTAAAGAGAAACGTTAAAAGATAAAGAGTGTTAAGAAAGGCTCCTTACACATATGGACAGGTCGGACGTATCTTTAGTCTCCGGCGACGGTCGTTGGAGAGCTTTATCAGGTGAAATGGTAATATATGCGGGTCGGCGACGGAGCCCTGGAGTGGAGTGAGGGGCGGGGGCTGCGCGGGCGGCCTCAGCTGCGGCGCCGCGTGGTCTGGCGCGTCGCGTGTGCCGGAACCGGAACTCTATTGTTTTTAAATGGAGCGGGCGAAGGCGGCGGGACGTGTAGCCAACCTGTCACCGCGTCACCGGCTCGCGGCGACTCCTGCGCATTGAACGAGCGGTATGCCATCCACTGGATTACAATAGCGCTCGGTGATATCAAGAGCACAGAATTCTAGCTTTAAATAAATTTCGAATAATAAACATTATTGAAAATATGAAAGATCTTTCCGAGCATCTGCACATAAATAAAAAATCTCCACTAACCGTAATACGCTGGAAAAAAGACACATTGTAAATAACTATGTTTATAGTACACTATGCGGTGAAAATTCTAGTCTCCTAATATCAATATTAATTGAAGCAACCGAAACTATACAAATGGTTTACTAGGCGTGTGCGGCCAGTGGCGAAGGGTGACATTTTCCCAAAAGGAACCCGACCGAATATATAGGTACTACTGATATGCATAAATGAGGCTTGCAAATCGTTCCAATGATGATTAGATTTTACATTAGTTACGAAAGGGAAGCCGGCAGGAATCGGATTATATGGAGTGTTCGCCACTGGTGGTTACAGATGTTACGAAGTAATACCAAATCAGACAAACATAAGTAACAAATTAGTGCGTAGATATTCATTCATCATTTACGTTTCTGATGCGAGTGTTGTAAATCCACTTAAGTTAATTTGTCGTGGCAGATAAAATAAAAGTTACATCGAATACATTTAAATAGTTTATTTAGTTTAATCTAGATATAAAAGTAAATGAGGCAGTTAACGAGTTGTGCTAATGGAGAGCCTTGCGGTGCCCAAACTAAGGTATGTAACACGCATGCATAATGTAGTATTAGCAAAAGACGTATATTAGTTCAAGCTTGCATCCTGTAAGTGTAAGTAGTGATACATGTACGTTTATCAAGATTATTTTTATCGCATTATAAATAATATATTATATGAGCCAAGAGCGAATCGTCCTACTGGACATATTACTTCTGTATTTAGCACATTACATGCTCAAACAAAAAAATTCACCAATTTTTCAGATGCCCGAGCTGAACATTGAACGCAGAACGGAAGGTTTTCGACCGGTACAACATACATATATCAGAGATTTTCCCGCCCTCACATTCACCACTATAACTAATGTAAGCCAGGATCAGCAGTGGCACGCATTTTATGACACCGAGCGGTGAAGCTCGGCGAGTCTCAGAGAACACTAATTTGTTATTATCCCGCAACGAAATTAATTAAATAGAAAGATATGGAGTAGTTGAAAATATTAATTGTCGACTTCCCTCCAAAGCAAAGCATAATATACATACATCAGCTAAGTTACTTTCCCAAACTCAAGAGGTACCTCGTCCAGACAGAGACGAGTATGAATAGTGAATAAAATAAGTATATTTTATTAGCATGCTGCGGTGAGTGGAGGCTCGGCCCTACCCCGGGCTGGTTTCGCGTATTCCCTCCGTATGCAGTCCGCGCCGCGCACCTGCCGCGGCCACTCTAGCTGCTTCAACTTTGACACACCACCGCGCAGAGCCCGGCCGGTGGCAGCTTGTGCCGTTTTACAGAACAAAACCTCTTTCAAACATATTGTGATGACTTATATACAAAAAAGTTAATAATTTTCCAGAAATGAAAATTATTACTTACTTACTTACTGAGGAGGATGTGTAGATACAGTTAGCCACAAAATTGTCTAAATAAATTCAAAACTTCAAATCCTCTATACACGTTAAGATTTATTGATGTTTTTTATCCTTATGAGAAGTAAAGTAAATTCCCATAATTTTATTTTTCTTAGAAAAAAAATCGTGAGAACACAAAACCAAACCATACCATTTATAGTTTTGAATTTGTTCAGACACTTTTGTGGCTGACTGTACACATTAATGTTCAAGTAGTATTTAGATCTCTTGAATACTTCTGTCGCAACACGTGTGCAAGAACTGCTCTGTTGCTGTGACATTCTGCCGCTTGTGTCTGATGGCAATGGCAAATGATGGCATATAATATATTTGTATGTAGGTATTATATTATGTGTCATTTTATGCTACTGTAGGTATAAAATGCCTCAAATAATCGTTTGTAAGTGTTTCTTTAGCAACGGAGAAATCTTTAGCCCACCCAGAGATACTAGAAATGTCGGGAAATTCTATAAATGGTAACGTTGTGCAAATAATACTACCACATTTCAACCTCAAGTTTAACTAACAGTTACGCCATAAGAACCGATAATCAAATGCCGCCACTACTAATTTGATACGATTGCATAGACGGAACAAAGCCTTTGATAAAACGATGTCAGCGGCAGGCGGCGAGTCACACGGGTCACGGGACGTCGCGTCGCCACGTCACCAACCGATTGCAGATAAAGAAAAACGCGCCGCGAGTGGCGACCGCTCGCGGATTGACCAGCGATTAGCATACAATGGCCGGCAACAGCTGGCCGTTATCAGATGCGGCCGCGCCAACTACTATTAATTTGTGATTTAAACTAAAACTTATTTATAGCGCGGCGCGGCGATAAATAAGCGCTAACGACCGAACTTGGCCACCGCAAATCATAGCCGCGCGGTAATGAATTACCCGCTCCGCCGTGCCGACCGCGGCCGTCTCACGACCCGCGCCCCGCTTGCGCTCGCAGTGACTTGCTAACTTACTTCACGAGAGTGGACTACTGAGCGTATTGTTAATATATCAATTCAATTTGTTTTAAATTCATACGAGGACTTTAGAAGTGGAATGTTGTCCATTATATACTTTTTAAACGGATATCCAAATCCATATGTACGAGTATCTATTGTGTATTAATTTAAAGAATATTGGAAAAAATGCAATTAGTAATCACTTAACATTATGTGTTCAAATAACACGATTTTACCGGATTTTATTGTAGTTTTTTTACATTATAATTTTCTTCCGACGTTTCGAATATTTTGAAGCCTTCATTGCCACGGGTTTTATTTTAATATCCAACATTAACATAAACATAAACCGTTATGATATTGTGTGATTAAATTACAATCTATAAATATAGCAAAATGGGGTAGCTAAGTGCCTTGCGATGTTGAATTATTTAGTAATTGTTAAATCGACTGTTTATAGGCAGTCAAAGTACTTACCGGTAGAACGACCTAATCGCCCGACATTCAGTGAAATGTTTTGTTTATTTATTAATGTTGTTTAACGGTTTACTTTATAGGTAAATTGCAACTCGGTGAAATGTTGCATAATGTATTAGCATGTGTATGAGCAGTGTGGCGCGGCGGCCATACATACATATTCATTTGTCATACGGCGCAAGCGCACGCGGTGCGGTCAAGTGTATAACTGTGACGCGACGCTACCGGCTCATGCGACATGCACTCGCTGTTAGGTCTCATGCGCACCGAGGGACAGCCGCATGCTGTTAGCGATTACACACGACCTAGAATCCAAATGTACTAGCAACGAACACCAAAGATTTTTCCCTTAAATCACTCCTCTTTTTATGCTTTCTTTCACCTACATCTATCTTCTTCTATAATCCGCACCGTTTCCAATTTATTTGCTATATGCTACGATGTATGCGCGAGTAACATAATATTTTAGTGCAATATTACATCTCCAGTTCTATAGCAAAGTGATTTATGCGGTTCTATATAGGTTTAATTTTTTTCCTATTGGATTGTTGTTTCTACCATGGTGCTGGCTTGCAAAAACCACAGCCAATATTAATTGTTTTCGCTTAGTGCATACGAGCCCTTAGGTACACCAGCGAGCAGGCGACAGGCAGCGGGCAGCGGGCGCGCTGTTCCACACGCGGCGCGGTTGAAATACTGCCGCTATTAGCGACGCCGCGCGCACGGAATTTGTTCACATAACCTTTCCTACAGCGATCATATTGTATCGATACCATTCAATACTCATAACATACATAACTCAACCCACAAACATGTTCGATTTGTCCGATTATACTAAAATATATATTAAATAAAAATGTTTTAATGTCGCTTTGTAATGTCACTCATAGGGCTGCCATCACCAAAATTACCGACGCCGGATAAACACGGCTAAAATCCCGAACATTTGGGCACAATATGGGTCCTTCCCCGGACACCTCAGAAAAATATTGTTTGCAACAAAGATAAGAACATCGTTATCATATTTATTTTTTATTAATTTATACATGCGGATTGTGGATTATTATGAATAAATTTTTAAATAAGGTTTATTTCAATTTATTGCTTCTCTATAAATAATAAGATTTCCCCTGGCAACAAAAGGGTCCACAAGGGACACTTTTTAAAACCCCTGCCGGACGGCACCCGGACGCGTTTCACACTAGGACAAATCCGGAGAATTCCGGATGGCAGTCCTAGTCACTCATAACATAAGACGATATTTTAGTGTGGAAGGGAAGGTTTAAAAGGTTTCGGGTTTGATTTCGGTCGATGTTTGTACCCATTAATTATCAAATGCCTCTGAGAATAATCACCCTAGGTACCATAAAGCACTTCGTTACAAAATCGAAAACAGGTAAGTCCTTCAAATCTCATTGTTGTTAGTCAAATTTGTAGAACGAGCAATTACAAATATACTGATTTCTTAACAATTGCGTGCCTACAAAATGTATTTATCCGCGACAATCAGATGGAGCATGGAATTGCAGAATTATAAACGGACTGCTCGTTACGTAATCGATCCGTAGACACTCCCATGAAGAGTTAGAAATAAAACATAACGCTACACTTCGCACACTCTACAATACAGGCACTAAGACATGAAATGAATCAAATCTATATGATACATGAACCGTGTAAACCCATTCTGTAAAATCTGAAGAGGACATTAACAGGATCCGTTGAAAGTAAATTTTAACTTACAGTAGTAGAAATATTTTGGGATGTAAAAATGTCTGTAAAAGAGTATAGGTATGGTGCGACGCGTTGTCAGGAGCGCGTGTGTCATCGAGGGTCGCGGCATCGATCTGGCGCGGCCGCGGGTCGCAGGCAGCGCGCTGGCCGCTCTCCCGCTCCACTCACGACGAAAAGCGCTCACTGCCACTTGTCACGGAGGTATTTCCGGGCCCGAGCCCTCGCGTAATTAATATTGGAAGTATGTGTGCAGCCGGTGACCGCGGGGCGCGGGGCGAGGGGCGGGGGGCGCGGGGTTTGGGGAGACACGGCCAGCGACGGGGGGCAGTATATGTCGCATGATTTGTGGCTGAAACAGGGAGACTTACAAAAAAATACACCTGTGCTCTTACAAAAACTGTTTTAGAACCTGTCCTCTAACTAAAGCTGACGTTTACTTGTAATCATTTGAAAAGTATTTAGTCTTCGTCTGAATTAGATGACAGTTACTAGTTAGCTGTGTATTTATTTATTTCAAATTGATTGTATTATATCAACACTTTCGTAGTAATATCAGAATTATTTTAAAAATAAGTTAGTCAATGCAAACACTTTGAAAACATATTATCTTCACTATTTCGCCCATGCAGCCTCGTCACCACATTAATTTACCGAATAAAGTAACTACCTATTATTTCGATATCTAAGCCGGTGGTAATCGATAGATTAGATATCGAAATATACTTAATACTTATTGGATATAAGATATTATAAGAAAAAATACCGTATGAGTATGTGCTGCAACATTTAACGGAAATATAAAACAGAATGTGTAGAAATATTTAACCATGGTGATACACGTGTGAGATATCGAAAAATTCTATATCTCTAGCTGGTCGATATTCATTGACTGTAGTTCACATTCCATCTGGTAGTAGTCACTTTCCTTAGCCCGAAAAAAAACAACTTATCTGACTCTACTAGCGGCAACTCTAGTGTCTCTAGAGACTAAAATGTGACATGGGCGGAAGAGGATGTGTAGGTATAAGAATAGACCAACTTCAGACTTGTTATAATTACACATTATGTCAATCATATAGAAAGCAACCATATTTTTTTAGAAAAGTCAGAGGTGTGTGCTCTTGGATTTTGAACCTGCGGACATTATTCTCGGCAGTCCGTTCCACATCCAACTACGCTATCGCCGCTATGTGAATTATCGTTTGCTTTAACGATGAAGGAAAATATTGTGAGGAAACCTTTATATCTGAAAAGTTCTCTCTAGGAATTTGAGGCTGTGTGAAGCCTACCAATCCGCACTAGGCCAACGTGATGGACTAGATCCTAATCCCTCTCAGTAGTAGAGGAGGCCTGTGCGTAGCAGTGGGACGGTATATAATACAGGGCTGGTATTATATATTATGTCAATCGTTATATCATATAGAAAATAACAATTACAGGGATTACGAAAAAACCTATTCCATAGCTCGGTTTTTTCTGAATAAATTTTGTGAGACATGAATGAGCGCAGTTTATATCCATTACAGGTAGTGGCGCAGTAATGCCGCTATTATATCGGCGGGTAAAAAGCGCGGCGCGGCTTTGTGCGCTAATGTGCGGGCTCGTGGTGCGGTGCGGTGCGGTGCGGTGCGGGGGGTGCGGTGCCGGAGGGGCGCGGGGCCGGGAGGGGAGGAGGGCGCACAATGGCGGACGCTCGCGTGACTCGCCGTCTCTCGCCAATGATTATGAACTATGAACGGATCAATTTCACAGACGCCGCTCAAAGCCGCCGCCCAGCCGCACGCCCCTCACTCACCCCACACACCACCCCTCCAGTGAGCTCTGTACACAACACACTGACCCAACTCTCCGCCACTGTTCATGGCAAGCGGAATATCTCGCATCTCTTAATGTCAAACTTACTAAAATAATTCTAGCCAACAATTGAAATACAAAATTAGGACGCTAACATTTCTGAAAACACTATATTTTATTGAAGCCTTCTCGTATAAATAATATCTATTAAATCGTCATAAATTTTGAATAGGCCATTTTGTGATTCTTTGATTACAAATTGTAAAATGACGCGTATCCCGGCATGGCTCGTGCTGGTGGGTGGTAGGGCGGAGTAGGAGGGGGGGGGGGAGCACTCAATTTGCTCTGTTAGCGGGCCAGCCTCAATTTTTCACAGTTATCGAACAATTGCGCGACGCTAAATAAGAGCGTTCCATTTTCCTCATCGCAGCTGCTCGTATTTTTTCGAATCATAAAATAACACTGTTGATTTGGAAAACAAACTCGGTGTGTGCATTCAGTTGATTTCTATTTTGTTTTATTTTATCTAGAGAAAGACATTGATCAAATAAGGACGTGATGACAGTGACGACTTTCACATAGTAGCCGAGACAATTGGCGATAAAACTTACCTTTGCCTTAGCTGTAGTCGAGTGCGGAGAGTACCAAAACATACGCCCGTCGTTAGCGGAACTTATTTCCTTCACACGTAATTGACAGCATTACATATTATTATAAGTCTATTCCCATATCCCGAAGTCGTTCTAAATCTCGGATTATTCGCATTATATGTGTCGTATCGTTTTACTCACAGATCGTTTTATTACAAAACTCAGACGATCACCTCACAGCTGTTGACGACAAATTAAGCCATAGTGATATGTAGTAATGTTATATAATTATTTGCGTGCTTGTCACCCAGTGACGTACTTACAAAAACATTAGCGGCTGTCATGGCGCGGCGCGGCACCGGTACGCGATGTTCCGCGCCCGACGCATTGTCGCGCGAAACGCACGCGTAGCGACGCTAATGCGCGCGAGGAATTCGCGTCACGAGCCGACCTATTGACTACTATAGAGCCATTATTGGATTGTGGCGCGGCCCCCGCTGATCCCCGCGCCATTCCACTACATCCCGCGGCGCCCCTCGCACTGACAGCTATTCAATTAAACAATTGAACTGAAGTCTCCACGTTTCCTTTTAAGAAAAGAGATGCTTCTCCTTAAGTACTTTGCACCTTATTTTGATATCAGTCGATTTCTTTCGAAAAAATTAAGAAAGTTAATCATGGAAGTGAATTGTGATATCGCAGCATTGTTGTCGGCTATACGCAATGGCGTATAGGCAGTAAAATTGGTAGAAAGCATATTAAATAAAATATTCTGCAACACTAGTGGGGACAGACCTGAAAGTTCAGACGCTAGCATCTATGTGTATAATAAAGTGATAGATCCAGACACAGCTACAGAGAGGTATTTACAGTTACAAATGAAATCCTTTCCCACTGAGGAAACTGTGTTTTCCATTGTGTTCAAAACGGAGCCTCCGCCTCACGCCTCGGACTCTACGTCGTCTCTGCAATGATATTAACGTTGAATCTTAACGATGTACCCACTTTTGTATAAAGCATGATAAGTATTCGAATGAAACTGCGCCACCCTCTTTAAATACTAATGTGATGCACGAAATATATTCTTATGTCGGAGGTTAATTGCCTCCTCATCCCTTTACTTTCTTTTCCTTTTGACATAGAAAGATGTAGACAATTTATAATTCCGACTCATTCCCTTTTGATTTGAATAATTTCTTTACAGGCTAAAGGTAATGAATTCTTTTCGTATTTTCCTAGGGATAGTGGTTATAAATACATGGTCCTTGCTCACTGTTGTCTCAGTGACGGGAGTGGGCGGGAAAGTGGTTATAGTAAGGATAAACAGGCTGTTATATGGGCGGATGACAGCGGCTTGCGCTGGCGAGGAAGCGCCTACACCGTGCTCCGGCCATATTAGGTGCTAAAGGAGAGCCGCTTGCTCGAATCCCAGCGCACGCAGGCGCGTACTCACTGCACCAACAGGGAGACAATAGACAACGCCTGCTCTATAATCATACATACCATCTCATTGCCTAAATTATATGAAAGAAACTATAACGAAGAAAAAATTACGTAATCCTCAAAATGACTTTCCATGCTATGCATTAAATATCATAAAATGTAATTGCAAACTTTTTCATGACATTTTAGAGCTATCATCGATCCAAGGATAACAACTCAATAACTACATAAGCAATAAAATCGTTTCAACCTACATTAAATAGTGGTTGATCACTAAAATAGACATAGCACTGGTCTACTCAGATCCACGAGATACCTAATGAACAAATTACATTACCAGTTACTAGTACAACACAATTTACTGTGGATTTTGTTTACACAGTTTTAATACAGCGTAGAATTTGTTGCGACTTGTGATCGTCATTGTAATGCAGTTTTAATATAATTTTCTCTGTTAATGGGTGTTTCTAGAATGATCTAATGTTATTCTACGATCGCTTGATGGCTGCGTCGATTAAATACCACGTAATAGCGAGTATAAATCCGCGTAATGCGTCCGTACATCACGGACGGTTATAAATACATTTGTTTGTACTGCGATTGTAACAACAATGGAACAGAAACAAAAACTAATTACCAGTATTAGCAGAGTTTCATGAAAGCTTGTATAAATTATTAGACAACATTTGAACATTCGGCAACACAGCAACGCAACATGGATAATGCATAAAATATATGTGATATAATACAATTTTGCGTGCTACAAGTGTTGTGTGATTAATACGTGGCTTTAGTCGCACGGTTTACACAAAATATCTAAAATAACGCGTGTTTTACACGCGGTTGTAATTATCATTAAATCCGTGGGTTGATTTACTTTCCTCGCCGCCGCCCCGCCGCCCCGCCGCTCCACCGCGGCCCGCCATCCAGAGCTGTCCGCAAGCGGTTTTATCTTCGGCTCGCTAATTTATTATGTGTAATGTCTCGCGGTCTTTTCTTAATGCCCGATTATTTAATGACATAGCTGTTCAAAAAACGATTGCATTATTCCAACTGTTCCAAGAATGTAACGCGTCGGTGATAAATCGTTTTCAATTAGATGAAACTTACAGTGCGGGTAGAACCTCTCCTCCTCCGGCCATGTCCTACGATACAATCATATCTCCACCGAAGTCTATAATAGCGTAACGCGTCTGTAATATAATTATTGAGTATGAAAGGGTCGCGGGCCCCGCGGCGGCTCGGCGGCGATGCGTCGATTCCGGCCCGGCCATCTCAACATGTTGACCGCTCCGGAGTCCATAGAGGCATCTCATTAGTTAGTTTAATTAGCGCAGTTGCTCGATATCTTATTTACATGGCGGGAGGCTGCCGGGAACTTCCAGCGCGGAAAAACTCGCTAAAAACCTAAGGCCATTTACCGCATTACAACGGAATTAGCTTTTTGCGATCGATCTAGGTTGATTAATGAATGTCTAAGCGACTGCCAGAGATAGGTACCATATGGAGGTCGGTCTGCGTCGCGTCCGTTTATACTCGTCAACGCCAAAAAGTTATTGTTCATGAGCGATAACATTCGCAATTTAATAAATATATTGGAATTTTACTAATGGGTCTGTATTTTTACATTCCACATTTCAAACAAAAGGAGACGGACATCACTGTATGCTATAGGTGCCATATATTAAATTAAAAGATGTGTCAATAATAAAGAATCTAGGTGTTTGTAGCAGCTCGGGATCTTAACTCCAGATACGAACACAATGAGCAGTCAAGTTTTGGGCTTGTTGGCTATCTAGATATTTAACTGCAATAAAAATAATAACGGAGTAACTGTGTACTATTGTAGTTTTTTCTCAGTGCCCTATCGCAGGGCAAAAGTCCCATCCTTTCTAAGAAGGCGTGTAGAGCCACTAATCGGCGTCAGTACCGACGAATCCCCATTGCCTCCTCTGTATGTTGTTATGTTAATTGATGCCCGGGTGAAGTTGTTTTGCGAAATATTTTGTATATTAAACTTCTATACAAAAGAAACGAAACTATTACAACTGAAATACAAACAAGCAATATTAATCTGATATATTCGTCTTAGTAACCTTAGCATCTATTACAATAACGCTTTTAATTATAATTATAAGCGGCGCGTAGTCTAGTTGGGCGTGGAACGCACTGTAGAAATTATGTCCGCAGGTTTAAAGCCCAATGGCACACATCTACGATTTTTCAAAAATTCTGTGTATATTCTTTATGAATTATAGCTTACTTTAACGGTAAATGAAAACTTCGTGAGGAAACCTGCATATCTGAGAAGCCCTTTAGAGGAATTTTGAGAGTGTTTGAAGTATATCAATCTGCACTAGACCAGCGTGGTGGACTAAGGCTTAATCCCCCTCAGTAGTAGAGGAGGCCTATGCCCACCAGGAAGACAGTATATAATACAGGACTGATATTATTATTATAATATATGGCCAAGTATCGTAGTCCACTAAGATAATATCATCTATGATCATGGCAAGATTGTAGTGATCAACAACTAGCCTTAATTTAGTGATATGTAACGACGCTGTCCAGTCGCGTGTTCATCAAACAGATTGATAGTGGTGCGAGTGATGGACGCGTGTTCCGCTGTGTGTCGACGTGACTGCGCGTTGAGTCAGCCCAGCCCGAGCTAGCAACTAGAGTGGAAAAAATGTCGTGTAGTGTGTCATTGTGCCGCTTTGTTCGCTCTGCCGTCAGATCAAAACGCAAAGTGACTCATCCATCAGCGGCGAGCGCGCTTCCGCCTTCTCGTACTTTAATTAAACGAGTATAAATCACGCGCCGGCCGTAAATCAATCGGCGCGACGCGACGCCGCGCGGCGGCGGGGCGGCAGCGGCGGACGGCAGCGGCGGCCAACTTGCACCCCGGCCCTAATACGAAAACAATATTTTGCAACCAAAACTTAAGCAATCCGGGTTTAAATCCCACTAAAAGAAACTTAAGAAAAGCTCAAAACTCACTGGAACGTCATAGAGATAGACATGATATCAGTGGTCTCAGATTCTGTAACTAAGGCAGGATTACCTAAGGACTGATCAGTAGTCAGTAGTCATCGCCTGATAACCTAATGCCCTGAAATCATCGGACTCTTCACACGATAGTAAAGTAAATGGTCTACAACAATTGACCCGTCCTTTTCGTGCTTTAATCAACGAAGGCTGTCTCTCTCTACTACTAAAACTGGTCCAGGCTCGTTTCGCTTTTACGAGAGCACTTTTAGTTGGATATTGCTGTTTTTTTTATTTCAAGCATTTTTGTATGTAAGTATGCTGTAATATTCATGTTTGAAAATGATACTTACAACAAGTTCTCTTGCAGATCTCTATTCCTCCTAGTTCTGAATGGACGAGACAGTGAGTGCAAGCAGCCGCGGCGCGCGCGCCCTGCATACTGGGCCGAGCGGCGCGGCGCGGTGGAGCGGCGGCGCGGCGCGATCATCTGCCGCGTCGCGCGTGATACATGGCCAGCTACTGTCGACTGATTAATGTTGTCCCTTATGCTACACAACATAAACATACAGACGCTAGTTATAATAATATACGAATCTTTTGGTACGTCATATTAAGTACATTCTAGTAATTAATATATTTTTAGTACACGGCGTAAAACAAGCAAGCGGTGCAACTCCCATAATTAAACACAATATCACAAGGACCATGAAACATTTCAAGAATCTAAGCATGAGCTATTTATAAGCTACTTCAGAAGCTGAGAGCAGACAGAAGCTCGCGATATAATAGAGCCAAATAACAGCCTCTGTGGCGCATCAGGCAATGAGTCGCATGTACATACGGGGCTGCGGGTTTGAACCCCAATAAAACAAATCTTGTCGTCTTAGAGTAGAGCTAGAAATATGTGTATTTTATTTATGTTCTTCATATTTAAATGTATATCGGCAGAATTAATGCCAAAGGCATTCTCTCCAAGTCAACCTTAGGATGTAGAGAAAATACGGTAGATGCATCACGGAAATCGGAATCGGAATTGTTTCACCAGATTTTCATATGAGCTAGGTCTTCACCCTTTCTACGGCCGCGGACAGTCTACTCTACCCTGGAAACATATTTTGCAAATCTTCGGCTTACAGGTGGTACGTACAGTGCAATTGTATCACTTGCTTAAATAGTATTGCTTGTTTTTTCAGTGAGATTCATAGCTCCTGACAGTTGGGTAAAAAAGATATCTGGTTGGAAGCATAAACCAGATTTATCACGTGTTTGTTCGACACGAAGCGAGT
This sequence comes from Manduca sexta, assembly GCF_014839805.1. NCBI lineage: Eukaryota > Metazoa > Arthropoda > Insecta > Lepidoptera > Sphingidae > Manduca > Manduca sexta. The sequence continues at coordinate 19,576,611 of NC_051140.1, read as the reverse complement.
GGAAACCAATGTTCGTGTAATGTAATGCTTGCTGTACACGGACACGGTACAAGCTTGCTACAACCAGCCGATTGATTGATGACGCACATCAAAGCGGCACGTAAACACGCCGGTTTAAATGTGGCCGCAGCACGCGACGCCGTCCGCCCCGGCGCCCGCGCACCCGCCCGCGCAAGCGCACGCGTTCGCATACGCATACGCTACTAACAACCAAATAGACAGCGGACGTTTTGCTCCACACGCCGCGCCGCCTGACATATTGATGGATCGCGACACATTGTACATCCTGAGGACAATTATAATTATAGACAACGAGATCGTAACAGTTCCTGCATTAATCGCGATTTATGCGAGCTGATGTTCTCCGAACTGGTTTCCAAATAACTTTGGATTCGCTTAAGCCCCAATAAACTAGGAACAAAGCGGGTAACGAACCCGTGCTCGCCCGACAGATTTATAGAGCGGTCGGCGGTGCGCACGTCGCTGTTTCATCTAGTTCGCAGAACAGTGCCGCGCCGGCTCTGCGGTGTTTTGCCGGTTTTGCGATGTCGATACATCAGACATGAGACACATCGATGACGGCGCGTTCTCGGAAGCGCTGCCCGAACTATGTGTAGCGGCCGATTCCCACGCACACTTATTGTACCGGTGCCGGCGGCTATTAACAAGGAACGATCGGTCTCCTTTGCTCGGTTTTTCGTTCTAAGTGGATGCTTAGAGTGCAGCGAGCGCCGAGCGATCTGGAACATCGCCAACAATTCCATTGTGGCCTCGGTGTGCCGCCCTCCCCCGCCACCCCGCCGACAGAGCTGTTCATCACGTGACGTCACGTGCTAAGCATTCGAAACATCCACCGTTTCAATTAGAAATTTGCCAAACAGCGAGATGAGCGTTAATAGTGAGCATGGTCGGGATGCCGCGCGCCGCTCCATGCCATGCACGCGGCATTAGCTCGTTTGTCGTTCTGCGTTCAATTTGTTGAAGGAACGTCCCGGAAACAATGACAGGGGTCGTGTCGCGCTCGCCTTGCGATCATCAAAGCAAATATGCGGCTCGAGGGATCGCTGTCGCCGCGAAAAACTAATAAAACGCGATATTACACGCTCAGATATATCGCCGCCGAGCCTCCCCCGCGCACCGCCCGCACCCCGCCCCGCACCGCCGAGCCGCGCGCTTGCAATTCCACGCGTGTCACCCGCCGCGCCGCCGCGCCGCCCCGCCCGGCCTTCTCCCTCACAGGCCCTCAGACAGATGTCTAGCGGCTCGATGCTCGATGGCCACTTGCACGGCACCCGTCTGTTTTGATGTGAAATAATTACGAGCACAAATGAAAGTCGAGCCGGCCAGCACTGGAGGGGTGCCCGGGAGAGAGCACCGACTCAATAAGCACATTCCACTTGCGCCGAGCCGAATTAAAAATCAAATAATGTTGTGTATAGCGAATTAGCGGAGCGGCTCTATGAGCTGTGATCTGCCGAGTGGGGTGCGACGGAGCAAGGGCGCAGGGCTGCCGATCATACGGGCATATTTTTTAATTCATAATTATTTCTTATATTTTCTTTTGTTTGCATCAGAAACGTATTTTAACAAAGCTTGATATATATGTTTACATTAATGAGACGGTAGCAAGGTCCACGAACTTTTTGCCCTACCTAATGGTCATTTAAAAATAAAAGATACTTTTGGGTGATGTATGTAAACGAATTTTAATTATATTCCGTCTTCATAATTCACTTCAAATTCTTATATGCGTTTATGACAAATATACAATTTTAGAGACCGCAATGCAGTGCGTTGTACCGGAGATACACTGAGGTGGCAACCCTGGCGGTCGACGGCCGGGCCCGGATGGAGGAACAAGTGCGGGTCAGGTCGCGGAGTGTGTCCGTGGGTAATGAAAAGTTTAATAACGGTCCGCACGTGCACGCACCCCCCCCCCCCGCGCCCGCCACACCCCGCCACGGTAATTCAATGCACAATTTATTGAGAGCAATTTGGCATGTCATAAAAGCAAATTAATATTGTCTGTGACACGAGCGACTCGTCCCGCGCCGCGCGGTGCAGGGCGCGGCGGTTCAGATTGCACGGCATTGTACGATTTACAATCACCTTTATGATTTTTGGGGTTCGAACTTTTAATTTATTTGTATTTTATTCAAATTAAATTTGAATGTTCAGCATTCAAAAGTCAGGGCTTCCTAAGCTTAAATCGTTCATTCATCCCCAAAACTTAAGTCTTGTCTTATTTGTTTTTCTCTTTGTTACTAATCCCCATAATGGCTTTATTGCTGGATATGGTTTGAGTATTGATATAATGTGGTATAGTATGAATACGATTGGGAAACAACCTTTGCAAGCAAATAAATGTCTATTTTGAAAATATAAATAAAGTTTCAATTTCTCGGAAACCGACTTTACGCACATAGAACCGCTAAAATGTTTTAGGGTTTGACCTAATTTTCCGAAAATATTAATTATAAAGTTTAACCTACCATAATACATGAATTTTCTGTGACATAATGAAATTAGCAAGCGGTCCATTAATATGTCGTGCGGTATCGCGAGCCGCGCACGTGCGCTCGCGGCGCGGTGTTCCTGCCGCGCGAGACGACTATTCAGCACACAGATTCAAACGCGCCCAGCTCGTGTTAATAGTTACCAGTAGGGGATGTAGGAGGAGCGTCGGGTAGCATTGCAAAACACTCATCACCTTATATTGTGGTAGAGCATGTTTGGTCCCAAGCAACTAACGTGTAAATCTTAGGGACAAAATCATATTTATTGTGTCCATACACTTTGACAAATACATATGTAAAATCCCCTATCACTTGCCCTCGGGGCTATTTTTTCATGAGAGTCAATCGCATGGTTTTCACGGACTGTTGTAATCGCGTATCGAATAACCATTTTTTTTATTTACTCGTCAAATTAATATATAAGTATACCTTTTTATATTATAGTATGCTGGTGCTCTACGATCTATATGTCGATTCAACAACTTGCCCTAAATAGTTAATTTTATCGGTAGGTAATAAACATTCTGGTATATCATTAAGAAACATCGGCACGTGATTTAGGACAATCTGTAGCGACATCAGTAAAGGAATGTAGAGACGCGGGAACAGTAGTCGTTCGACGCTACGTTGACTCACACAATATATGGACCCTCGATCCGCTTCAGATACTCAAGAAATTATTAAATTACTTTGCATATAATTTATTATACATACATACTATGTCTAATATAAAAACCATGTGCAAATATAAAACAATACATTTATAAACGTGTCCATAAAATATTATATGTATTTCGCGTAATTTATATAACTTTTATTTTTTAGAATATAATATCGGAAACTACCGCTAGATGATTTGACAGAATCTCCTCAATAGTATAGTTAATATCATATATGTAATTACGTAGGTTTTATATGCATAAATTATACAACACTTTTTTTTAATATTTTGTATACACCTTCTTTAGTGTCTACACCACCTAAAAGTTGATTATTACTAAATGACTTCGGCATTAAGGCCGCTTTTATACTTTTTGTGCAATAAATAAGGAAAAATAATTAATGAACATTCAATACTCTAATAAAATTATTTGGTGTCGACTTTGTGCTCGTCCGATAATTACCCTTATAATGATGCCTAAAATTAAGAACAACTTTGTCCACGTAGAATTTCTATAACGAAAATCAATTTCAAAAATATCGTATAAGTATAACTACGTGATGATACGGCAATGTTTGTGAGTTAAACGATTTCCAGTCTAGTAGCCGAAATGATACCGCGCAGTTCATCACACCACACCGCGGCGATCGATCTCAAGGAATTTATAGTAGTTCAGTTAACGAATAAAATGCATGGCGGCACAACTTTGATAACATTCAAATACTGTGAGTACGAGACGTTTTATGACAACACGTTTTAGATATGATCTTATGAAGGCGACAATGAAAATTATTAAACGAAAACATTTTCCCGGGAACAATCATAGTCTGTAATGTCTCGCTTCATCGGTCTGAGCTGGACAACCACAAACGAAAAGAACATTTTTATAGGTTTTCGATTTATAAAAACTCGTATGATTTGCTCTGGTGCGGTATTCTTGCCCGATAATAGGCTCGGCTTCTACCGGCTTCTACTGGATTTCGGGTTAAAATTAAGACGAGTGGTCCGTGGATGCGCTTGTTGTGAGTCTGACTACCTACTTGGCATAAAAAGGCTTGAACAGTATGTATATCGCTGTTCACATAAAGTGCTATGTATGTACAGTCGGTGTAGCGTAGTTTGTGGCACACACAGCGGCGTGGTTCCCGCGCGTTTTTGCGCTCGCCCGGTATTCACGCGCGTCATTTTTTGCGCCGCGACCCTCGATCAGGTGGCAGCTGGTACCAGCCACTTCCCTGTTAATGGCTTTGTGACCTAATTATAGTTTTTGCCGCCTACTGTTTTGTTAACAGAAAATTATCTAAGTTCGTAATTAAGAGACTCGGGGACTTCCTTACATGTCTCGAGGGATTTTTTTAACTTGGAATGTGTGTGTTTCCGACAGGGGAGCTAACCGAGTGGCAAGGCAGAGGAATATCATTTCTACTTCCAACTACAGGACAATAAATAATTTATAATGGCATTATTTACAAATAAAATAACTATCATTTTTGTTAAATTAACTTCATTTATATTTTATTTTTTTAACAACTAATTCAATATTCAATATTCAGTCATATTGAGCTCGTAGTTAGTCCAACAGCAACCAAAACGACTATCCTTAGATAATAGCGGCACGACCTAACACTTGGAACCTAAACAGTGCGCTCATCCTGCGACATAATGTCTAAAGTTCATCAAACTACTCTGGAAAACAACTTTGATTACCAGATATTGAATGTAGTAGTTGTATCCCTCCGAATGACAATTGTGAGAGCCCAGTCCATACAAACTTGTATAGTATTGTAGAGGAGCGAGCCGGGTAGCGGGATCGAAACTCTTTTGTTTACGGCCGTCATTAATCTCTCGGTGTGCGCTCCCCTTCCGTGATTCCGATTTTATCTTACTGCCATCGCTCAGTGCCATATTAATCATCTATGTGTGTCCGTCCGTGCGTCACACACACGCACACGCGCTAATTCATTACTATAGTGACAAAACAAAACGACACGTATAAATATAACTAGAGGTACATAACATTTGTACACCGAGTAGATACGCACATAGTGACGACTGCGCACTGCGTCTGTCGCTGCAACCAACTATGCCGTATGGCTTGTACTGCAGCGTGTATAACGCATAAGCCATATAAATGAGACTCCGTCTGAGTAATTACCACTGCTTCGTCTATTTCCATATTTAGTAGTCAAGCACTATTGTATTCCTACTTAAAGCACAATGAAACGACTAAGCATTATGAGAGTTAACATCTTGTATCTCAACGTGATGAGCTTCGTGCAGTACAATGCAATAGTATGTGATTAATTTTTGTGGGTAGTGTCACCTGTCTGTGTAAAAAAAACGCTACATATCTTATGAGGTTACGGGTACGCATGTGCCATTGTATTTTCTGTCAGTTTTGAAGGATAGATTATTTACATATAATGTTTTAATTCTCTTTGTAGTTTTACTGATCCAATTATACATTTCTTTCTTTGTTAAAATGTGAGCTATTTTAATGTGTACCATCAATAAACGTTTACGCAACGCGATAGCGAGCGTTTCTTTGTGAACCAACAAAATGGAAAGTCGGATGTAAATCTCGTTTGACATCTGTACGTCGCCAACAATGCGACATTATTAGATAATGAGCGGCGACAATGAGCCGACGAGGGTGCTTGCAGCCTCCCGACACAGAACAACACTGTGTCCCGAGCGCGGGCTCGGCGCGGACACAGCGCGCCGGGGCTCTGTCGCCGTGCATGTAGGTGGAAAGCGCCTCGACACGGCGCACGCGAGCGTGAAATGGAGCGCGACCCGTCGATTGTATTAATGAAAAGCGTCTTCACGACATTACACCACGGCGCAGGGCGCGTCGGAGGGAGGAGGGCGCGGAGAGCGGCGGAGTGGATCCCTCTTCACAGTGGGTAAGTAAGATACTGAATCAAAGTATTTCATGCTCACAATATTTTTAACAATAAAACATAATTATGGTATTTCTTTGACAGATATCTGACAACTAATGTAGTAGACTTTTACTGGTTTAGGGTTCCGTGAATATTCCGGAGTTTCTGATATGAGTGTCGGAGCTCAAGAATAACACTGTTAATTTTTATATCAACATGGAACCCTATAATTACATAGGTTTTTATATGCAACTAAATAACGAGACGAGCAAGTCGCTCGCCGCATGTTGTCGGATACGTGTATTTAGAAATATCTCATATCGTCTGTACATACATATTACATAAATCGTGTGGAAAAATACTATACCATAAGGGCCGGGTTTTATTACGGCCCAGATTGTCGCTCAATGGCTACCGGTGTTAATTTTGCTTTATAAATTTACAAGAGATCATAGTACATCGACGCACCATGTACAAGACGTCTGCTAGACTATCACCTAAGGCAGGAGCTAAAAGCTGAACTGACTGTGTTTGTAACCCATAGACAATAGACATCCCTAATAATTACAATATTTAAATACGGATCAAATGCGAACCTCGATCATACCGTCCCCACGATTAAAATAAAATTAATAAACATAATATTAGAACGAAGGGGCTCGCCGCTCGAGTGTTTAAGTTTCAATATAACCCATCGGGATTAGCTGATTGTTTGGCGCAATATTGCGCGGCGCGTGCGTACTATTAGCTGTATTGTCGGGGGTCGGCGAGTCAAGCAATAAAGCGATTACTGGTGCGATTACACGGCTCCTCGAGGGTCCGGCTACACCACCTAGCCTCGGCGTAGGGTTGCCGATATGCAAAAACGGTATTGTTACAATATCTGGATCCATAACACTTATTCTTTCCTAAACATTTACTGAATCTTGTTCTCATTGTCACATCGTACGCAGATCTATTAAAAATATATAGAAATCTACATAATTCACAATGTGGTAAACGAAGTTTTTAATAAATAACAACCCTAGATGTTATTACCCACATTGCGACAGTTGGCAATGAATTGTTTTTTTTGCAAAAACTGATGTTGAAATATTTGTAGCAGAGCTAGTACTTCCTACAATATGTGAGTTGGCTTAACCGCAAACAGCTTAATTGTGTTCGCAAGTCAGACTCTACGCGTGCTGTATCAGGATGAGAAGCGCCGAGTCGTACAAGTTTACTAAAAACTCTCTGTGCTCGTCGTCTCCAACGCGGCGGCTCCGGCCCCTGCAGCGGACGCGAGGACAGTGCCACGACGGTGAGGTGGTGACAGTGCAGCCGGGTCGCAGTGACGCCCCGCGGTGCGCCCGCCGTCCGTCCGCCGCCTGCCCGCCTGGGAACCGAACCCGCGTCGCCACAAAAACACGTTGATCTGTATCGCGCGCACCGACATCAATCTTGAACAGTCGCGGCCTGTGCTCGGCCGGCACAGCGGCCGATACGACGCGGGCCACAGCGCATGTATCAGCAGTTGTTAAATCTAGTGCAAATCAAACTTGTCGGTTACGAATATAATTTATTAATAAGAAAATGCATACGCCCGACTGTTAGGGTCATTTAAATGAAGATAAAATCTTGTATCGTTATTACCATGGAACTTATCATCGCACAACAACCATACCCGACAAATATTTGCGAAAACACCTACAAATGTTTGTCACGACGAGAACATCACCCACGTAAACTCTTTAAAGGTACTGTAATGTTAAGGAAATATGTCACGTAGTCTGGGAAACAATAAAGCACATTTTATTGCCATTGATTAAGTACGAGAGATCTGCCGCCTTATAAAAAGTTTTTAAACGTAATTGATAAAACCATTTATTGTTATAATTTAAAAAATTAAACGATTATTAAATATATTCAGCAAATATACAATTTAGAATCAATTATTGAATGAAACTTGTAGATAGTCCTAACACACGTCAATAAAATAATCTCTATAGCTCGTTACTACACCGACGCAACTTGACAGTTTGCTCTACTGAGAGGCGCCTTCACTGTGGCGTGCCGAGCGCGAGGCTGCACGGAATGAGCTCGTAACCATTTGTCACTTATAGTTTTAAAAAATGATTGAACAGTGACAGCGGCCGGGGACAGGATAAATGACGACGAGGCGCGGAACTGCTCAATCACGCCTCGGAAGCGGCGCGCCCGCCGGGGCCGTGTCAGGGCCGTGGCCGAGCCGAGCGCTCCGGGGGCTCTGACTACTCGCGACTACAACTGCTGCACTGGTAGCGAACCAGCTGCGGCTCGATTTATAAGAAATGGCGACATACTGCAAAATATGAACATAAGGTGCACTTGCAGCTGGTTAGTAGGTAACCTGTAGAGCCACGCTGCAGGCTGCTGCCGTTGCGCGTGCGCAGCCCACTCGGGCGGCACCATAGAAATATAACATTCGGCACCGCCTCCCTTCTCCTTAACGATAATCCACGCAGCATACGTATGTACGGCGGTTAGTACCGGTTTCTTATCTTTAACTTATTTAATTAAAAAAAAGTACAAAATAAAAGGATATACTTCCCTAAAATGACATCTATTCTATAGACACGAACGTTCATATAAACAACTAGCTTTTGCTCGCGGCTTCACCCGCGCGAAGGGGTTTTCCGGAATAAAAGTCTCGCTAAAAAGTATCCGATTTAATTGTATTTATGGCTATTTTGGTCACAGTGAATTATGGTAATAATATAAAAGGTAGATATATGCTGTCCCAGACTTTTATTTAGAACTATTTAAGGCGATACCTCAAGGTCCATTTTCATACATTTTGTTTCACCTTTAATCTGGGTAACTAAACAAGTATTGGCAAGTAAAGAATTTAAATTCACGTCTAGTTAGTGATTAGTTCTCGCAGTTGAAAGAAAAACGTAAAAATAATTAATAATCATGGATATTTCTGCCTTTAAAATTTCGTCATATTAAATTTTGCCAATACTTGTTTAGTTACCCAGATTAAAGGTGAAACAAAATGTATGAAAATGGACCTTGAGGTATCGCCTTAAGACAAATAATCCTACGGTACTTACATCATCTTTGTTTAACTTCATAGGTTTATGCAACGTACGCAAAGATTGCAATTTAATTTCCGACTTACTTGATATGTATCGTTATATTATGACCAAATTACACAAAATCATTATAAATTGTAGCCTATGTATTATTCTGATGTATAACCAATATAACTGTAAAGATTCATCCAAATCCGTGGAGTAGTTTTTTCGTAAAAGAGGAACAAACATACATACATCCAACCAAACATACATACATACATACATACATACATCCAACAAATAATTTTACTTACTTAACTAATAATTTTTAGACATTCACATCCAGATTTACACTTAGACTCGAATTCTTATATTATGAGCGGCACTCCGTACAAAACACGCTTTCAATGTTGAAAGCGTACAGAAGTTAGGTGTACGGATTGCAGTACTGTTGAGTCGAACACAGTTAGTGTTCGGAACGCCAGATATAGACGTAGTACATATATATATCAATGCTTCCGTTGACATACAAACTGATTTCCGAGAAGAGCTCTACTACGCGAAACTTTTCCTTGAAGTGAACCCCGCGGAGGGAGCGAGTGCCTCCGCCCGGCCTTCCTCGCATGTCGGGCAGCTTGCGCTAGTCATCGTGCAGTAATCGCGCGCTGTCCCGCCGCGGGCGCGGGTTCGGTTCCCACCTGTCGTTCGCGCGACATCAATATATTTCGGCAAATTCGTTTTCCGTGTAATTTAATCGCATCCCGCCGGTTCTCACAGTTATACAGAATCCCAAAAATGTTCCCGGCGTAGCTTTCGCATTCGATTCCCATCGGTGTGATGTCCGCAGATAAGCTCGATAAATTTAATTAAATGTCGCGCAGTGGTCCGCAGCCGAGTGCACTCCGCCGCGCCGCCCCTCCTGCGGCCTGTCTTGAGGCAGTGCGGAGCGGGAGGTGCGGGAGGCAGGCAAATTTGTTTGCTCCCGAGTTGGGTTCTCGTATTAATTAAGTGGGAGCCGGTCCGCGGCGGCGAGCACAAAGACATCGCCGCATCAAAGACACACGACTTCACAAAAAAATCCGCCGTCCGAGCTCCGAGCGCGGACACTCCGCCCGGCGAGCCCGGCCTGTGTCTGACACCGCGACACCGCCGCTTCTCGCCCGCCTGCAAATTTGTTACAATCGCATTAAGATAGTGGACGGGATACATTTATTTTGTTTCCAATTAAATACAAAGCTACCGATAATGTAAGACGGACGATGGATGGCAGCCGATGCCAGTGAAGAGAAAAGAGTCGTTGACTCAAGACACACCGGCGCGCGCATCAACATCAACTCATGTTTACTTTCTGCGCGTTGTTTTACTAGAAATTAACAAGACTCACAGCAAACCATTGTCACTAGGCGTATAGCTTAGAGGTTCATTGTGACATCTTTGCTAATTACGTATGCATGGCATGGTGTTTCGGAAAATTTAACGGCCTTTATAGCCACTTCTTGATTTAACACAAAATGACTTAGTTATTTAGAGATAGAGATAGGTAATATTTGGGTGATTGCTCACGCGCAGCTCGCGGGGTGCGGGTCAGCTGGCGGAGGTCGAATTCCTTTCACTGACATAGATCATAATTTAGCCATCGTCTACTGACCCACTAGCACGATGGCGCGGCTGGCCGGCAGAGACAAAAACGTTTGTAATGAATAGTCGTAGAACAAACGTCAGTAGTAGTAGTGTCCCGCTGAGCGCACTGCGCATGCTCCACTGCACACAGGGTTGCCACGCGACCAAGAAATTCTCCATTTAATTTTTTTTTTCAGAAATAATAAGGCAGTGTTCGATCATATAAAACTTAAAACAACGTAAATAAAATAACAGCTTATATTTTAATAAATATTCTTAAGGCTTAGAATATTTTTTTAAATCACATGTACTACAATACAGTGAAGAGTGTTGCAAATCAAATGAATGAATACCATTAGTGGATTTATTCACGGTGAACGCACTTATTGCACATTGAGATAATCTTTACAACACAAATTCTTGACGCTTATTAAGACGCGGAAAATTTCTGATAGATTATTGTTTTTATAATATTATTTGCTCAATCTTCAGCTAATCGGATAATGTCGTTATGTGCACGCTGGCAACACTGCGCACTGTAGTTGATTTATTCTCCGACAAGCGCGCCGTGACGCGCCTTGACGACTAAATAACGAGCGCGCGCTAAAACCCACAAACATTGCGCCTGCTCGGTACAAATTATGTGTAAGGGCTCCCCGGAGACTCCCGGCTCTTACAGCCCTCCCCAAACAATTCCAAAGGAATAACGTTTAAAGACGATGACTCTTTGAGTCTGGGAGCATCCCATATTATCACTTGCGTCAATATTTATTGTCTAATGGGCCTGCTTATTGTGGTCTTATTCTCAAAGGAATCGTATGCCACTCCGCTCGCGTACTCCAGTATCCACTCAGGACCACCACCGTGGTGACCGTTAATCGCTAGAAGACCAATACGATCTAAACCTATGCTTACAAAGAAAACATTAAACCCTTTCCTCCTCCATAATGAGACCAAAACATATTAAAGTACAAAAGTCCTATAATACTGAAAACTTATAAACACATTATACATTGCTGCATGACTCCAGCGGACATAACGGTGATAAGAACCGACTACTGACTCACGGTTATGAGGGTTATGAGACCTATTTGATATCACTTAAAACAATACGAAACATTAACAAATTGCCTTAAACGGCCCGCAAATTTGAGCAGCACATTATACGCTCCCACGGCAAGGGTCCGCATTAACAAAGCGTAAAGGATACAAAAAACATACGTGAGCCATTGTTGAGACGTTAAAAATCTATAATAACGTGTGGAAACGCAACAAAAAGTGTTATGGTAATGCGGTGCGGCTGTCGGCTCGCGGAGTCCGCCGCGCCGCACTCGCCGCCGACACCGGGGCCGCGGCCCGCCACGGCGTGGCACTACGCGAAGTTTATACTTCATATTTTTATTGTATTAACTTATTTAATATAGTAGATTCTCGTGATTTTCTTAATTATTAATGCAAATTGCCCTCTGAGTCCCACATTAACGCGTACTCAAATAATTAGAGTCACATAACTCAACTTACATCACGTATCATCTAGGAAATCATCTTAATTTCTTTCTTTCATTCATTTAATATTTTATTTATTTTTATTTAGCACTTTATATACAAATGTATATAGGCGATCTTAATGCTCTAAAGCATTTTCTGTCAGGCAATCTTAGGGTGATGCAGGTCATGGCTGGTGCATGGTGGGAAAACAGTAATTAATTCCTCTCAGAGAGTCTTAACGCGTATGTTGCATGTGCAAATGGGGTCCGAAGATTCTAATGTCGATACATTTAAAACTATTTAATAATATGAGTATTTCGTGATTCAGATCCGTCTCTGCAATCGCACATGACATCGATTATGGGAGATAGAGCCAACCGGACTGTCTGCGCCAACTCTGCCACTCGATGTCGACTCTTATACGGCAGAATATACGGGCGAGGACCGCTGATATGTTTATTACTGCTGACAGGGAGCGCGCACTCCGGGAAAGTATCCGCCATGTATCACATTATGCATAATAACATCCACATATCATACTAATAATGTTCTTTAATATGATAGCGGGCTACATTTTGCAATAATTATTATGTGGTAGACACAGTATAAGGGCCGTTTTGAACAGCTTTGATAACCACCAGTGCCTTCGGAAACCACGGATTAAATGATTTCAGTTAAATTTAATTTAAAGTTCCCATAAACATGAAATATAAGTCACTTTTCTTAAAAATTATCGCCCGTAACTTTTTACTCTAAAGTGGTATGAGCCACTGAATGGCTCTTGTGGGCTCGACGCATTTGTTTGTAAATCTTCCGATTCCCAGTAATAACATTGTACGGACTGACGTGTTAGATATAAACTATCAGCATTTAGCTTTTTATTATTCACCTTCATTCAATGTTTAAATACGGTTTAAACTACTTCATTAATTTTACAAATATATGTGCTTAGGCTTGAAGGAATACAACATTGCTAAAAAATATTATTCGGAAGTACAACGCGGTGGTCCCTACTCAAGTAGAGCCGCATGCAAGGTACCTATCACGTCATAGTATAATTTGTTTTTATTATGACCCTCACTTGCAGAGTTAATAAATTAATTAAATGTATATCCTTGATTTAATATAATTATCTTCACGTTTCTCAAATGTTATGTTTATCAAGCGGCTAGATCCGAAACGATGTGCTAATTACCTCCGGTTTGGGAAAAGTATGTAAAGGTCAGAAGAATTAAATGGTATAGATGTATATTTTTTATAGACCAAGCATATACGGTTCCTATCTTCAAACTGATAAGCTCAGTTGTGAGTACTGTATCCCTCTGATAGAGTCTTTAACCATATTTATTTTTGCTCTATAGAATTTTCAATTTAGATTTAGATATAGAACCTGAAAATTATTGCGTCTTTTTAAGTGCACTAACATAACACTCATAACGAATCAACTCGAAACTTGAAGGTAAAGAAGGTACTCTAAAAGATCGGAAGGAAAATACAGTTTGTGACAATTCGTAAGTTTATATGAGTTTATACAGAGAGGCAGTGTGGCCACTGCAAGTAGCACCCAGGGCCCACAGCGGCCGCGGCACTGACTCCTATCCACTTTTGCACTCAGGGTGAATTAGCTTTAAATTGAGTTGGCAGTGTCGGTATCCGCGGCGCGCAGTAGTCGCCAGCGCCGCTAGTGTCGAGTTATCCTGGTGTCGGCACTCGGGCCGCACTTCCCATATCATGAATATCTAAACAGATCCTTTAATTTTATTGGAGGCCGCTCGTTACACCGTATTTTTTTTTGCGATTCCAAGAAGTCCTACCTCCGCCTTCCCCCTAAGCTCCCGACCCCCGGCGCCCCACCGCGACCCGAGACGTTTAACATAAGTATCCAGTGCATTAAGCGCGACCGCGGCGATGGTATCGCGCCTATAACTTCCAATATCTGAACTATTAAATGGTAGCTTGGCTATAAAAGTAGATAACATCTGTAGAGGCGGCTCGGCTTGAGTCGGCAGGCCGCTGGATCACTCTACTCGCTCTCCTAGCACTGAGTTCATAAGCACTCTACTAATCGGTGCATACTCTTAGTTCACTTAATATCCATTATAGTAGTAAAAATATAATTGGAGATAAAAAAACAACTTTACAAGTGTCACAGAATGGTAAAAGAAATATGTAGGTGTAGACAATTATTAATGAATCTTATTAGAAAAGAAAACATTTATTCGTATAATATAAGGGACGTACGCAAACATTTATAAATAATGCACAAAAATAATAACGTTGAGGTAACGTTTATCTCATGGTATTACTCCTGTTATTAGTACGTACTATTGCAGTATTTACATTGAAGCCCTTGACTTTATAATATCATGAGGATAACTCCTCATGATATTATAAAGTCAAGTCAATTAAAGTAAAGCGATCGCATTGTCCGTGTCCTCACGCAGTGTGCAAGCTGCAGGCACAATCAAATCGCCCACAACGTTTGTACCGATCTGTTCGAGGAGGAAACATTACGATGCCTATTACAAGAAATATCTTATAGATAAAATCGCACTAACTTGCCGAAACAAGTTCGTTTCCACTAATGAAGAGTTGTGCATTTTTTGCGCGTGAACTTTCCAAGTCCGGAAGCGAAGTCTCCCGCCAAAGACAAAAACTAACCCGCGTCCCCTCGGTCCCTGGCCGATCGCATGTGGTGCTCTTTCCGTTACCAGTGACGACTCAACACGAACCAATATTGGAAATATTGGAATTCCTGAACGCATGCTTGAGTATACGTTCAGAAGTAAATTACCTGTTTATCGACATGGGCCCATCGTGAGACAACTGTCTAGGATTTATAGCGAGCGACAAGCGGCGGGCGTCGCGCGGCAGCCGGCGGCCGGCGGGCAGCGGGCGGCACCACCTAAATAATGACATTTAATAATTGATTAATAGGCGGTGGCGCACCCGCCGATAGTATCTGACGAGCACACCCCGGCCTCCGCCGCGCGTATCCTTCCCCTCGCCCACCGCCCGCTAATTAATTTAAATGACCGAGAGACCGCCTGGTGGATAAAAAGTGCGCCCCGGTGAGACCCTGACGTGGCCCGCGCGGGTGACACGTCAGTTTTTATAACAGCGTAGGAGTAAGGGATTCACCTGATAGCGATTGCCACCACACATGGGAAGGAAACCTTTGTATAGTCAGCAATCTTTGTGGGTAGGTATGGTACGGTGTCGGCTATCCAGTCGCATACAAATACCCTCCCACCGGGCCAGCGTAACTCCCGCCTTGGCACACGCAGAGAATGACATGCATCACGGTGCTGCGCCCACAATGCGCGCATTCACCACGTGTCACCGATTCATATTGACAGCTGATATGTCAATAAATGTTGCAGCAGACGCCGAGTTGGCAGCGGCCGACAAAATACAATCATGCGTCAGTCGTCACTGTCGTCTGCAATTCTGCAATCACCGGCAGAATAGGTCACGTCATTGAGAAAAGGTTTCGGCAAATTGAACATTATCGTTGATTGTATTATTAGATGTTGCATCACTAGACAATAAAATTCTCTTTGTCTAATTGTGCCGCAGCCTGCACTGCAGTATTATACTCTGTGCTGCTGTCTTTAGCTCAAGACATTATTATTTCCATATAATAATGTATGCCCGTTGCTTAACGTATTATCTTTATAATAAGCACATACAGCATGTTATAATTACGTAAATTATTGATTTTATTGCTTGTATTCACAGACAAGTAAGTCGGTTACCAATACCCGCGTTGCTAGCTTGAGATATCCAATTTTGTGTAATATGCTGTGAAAATGACGACATTAGTAATTTATTACGAAAAGTCTTTAACCCAGTTCCGAAAACAATACACTTTTAAATGACATTGGACTATATATTGTAATGAAGCGGACAGCGCTAGTTGTGCGCCGGGCCCGCGCCTCGCCGCAGCCGCCACCAGGAATGCGAACACCTCCCATTAAAGCGCAATAAATAATCGGCACATGTATTGTGGCGGACAATTGTTCCACTAATCTTAGCGCAGTGTATTGTCTAGTTCGGTATCCATTATCCGGTGAGTTACGAGTCGGGGGCCGCTCCGCTGCGCAGCCGCGGCATCAATTACTATATATTTAGAACACAATAACAATGGGTGCACGGCGCGGAGTGTCGCGGGTTACCTCACACCGCGCCACTCCGCGTCACTCCACGCCACTCCGCGCCGATACTCTCACCGTTTCTCATTCACACATAAAAAAATATGCTCGCCTACTGATGATGCTGATAAAAGATACGAACATAAAAACAACTCCAGTGACACCCGCAAATTTAACGACCTCATTTTTCAATCGGCTATAATAATATAGTAATTTTCTCTCAAATACTTGAAACACATATCTCTGAGTTCTATTTCATTCATCACTTTCTGCATATTCAATTTTCCAACAGTTATGTTTCCATTCAGTGTTCTGGTGCATGTAATGTATATTGTAAGGCGCAGTGCTCTCCGGCAGACCGGTAGCCACATCGGCCGCATCGCGGACGTGCCACACGCACAGCAGACAACACAAACATGGCAATTACTTATCAAATGTCACAAATGCTGCATGACGAAATTCCATTTGCGTAATAAAAACGAGTGCCACCCTTTGCAAGACTTATCCTGATGGTAAGCAACAAAGTTTCCTAAAAACATCAAAGCCAACCCATAATTAGACACTAAATGGAACTGATCAATTATCCTGAGTCCTCATTTGAAAACACATTATGGTCACATTTACTACAATGTCATTTAAACCACACGCTAGTTCGTGCACACTGTTGCTTAGCGACGGTCATAGGTACAGCACGTGTTAAATTGAAATATGACCAAAATATAATCTCCATTACGCATTTCATGAGTAACCAGCCTCACGATAACTCTAGCCACTATTTACATATACATGCATATCTCTACATATAGTAAAATCGTATATTTTCCCTCCTACATTATATATTTTCCCTATTAACCAATGGCCTTATTTCTGCCCCTCATTCTTACTCCAAACATGAAACTGACTCAAAACTGAATTACTTGACTAGAGAGCGAACCCTGGTGCGTGAGAGCGCCACTAGTCCAAGACATGACACATTGTACATCATGTTCGAGTCTTACGACCAATACAAAACATTAGTATGTCACATTTTTTATAAAAAGGCTCATTAGAAAAAGCGTGGTTTAATATGTGATGGCCGGGTCGGCGCGTCCCGCCGTACATCACGGCTATCATCGCAGCAGATCACGCCGGGTGATAAGCACAGATTTATAGATACACGAGGGATCTGAGCGTCCCCTGCGCCTGCGCCGACTCTCTGTTCTACACCGCGTAACCACACAATCCGACCGGCTATAATTATATATTACAATTATAAATAATATTATGTATTAAATATTACAAAACTTGCCATCTAATAGCTCGAGTAGACGAGAGTATGTCACGCGGTTAGCAATTCAATGTTTTTCTTTTTGTTATTGCGTTTAGTAACTGATCATACAGCTTAAAGCAAGTACTAAATTTACTAACATCACCATTTAGTTTTCTAAAAAAAAACACAGCCAACAGTCATTATATAAACTTGGTGCATTCATTGTATAAATTAACCCAATTGTTGTTGTATCAACCACAAGAAACTGTCTCTACTCAAAATATAAACTTCGAAACTTATGTAGGTACTTTATTTAATTTTTAATTAATTGTCTGCAGGGACGTAGCTGCCGCTGTATCAGCCTTATCTATGATACGGGGCCCCCAAGCTTTAGGGTCCCCTCTTAGCCCATACCTACATTAAACTAAGCGGGCGCCCAAAAATTCGCTCTCTCCTGTTGGTCCCCCAACAAATTGTGATATAGAGCCTCTCTATGGCAAGCTAAGACACTGCTTGTTTGGTTAATAAAACCTACAATCGCTCATTTCACAAGCTGCTTAACTCTTATCCTAGAATTGTCTGTGTGAGTGCGACGGATGGCGTAACTCCGAGGAGCGAGGACCACTCCTCGTGACAATGGGCGGATTGTTACGCAGTTTGCGTCGCTACTCACCAACTCGCTAATTTCATACAAATATGTGCGGCAGCGGGTAATGAGGCGCACGGGCGTCGCTCAGACGACGCCCTGCTGCGATTTTTATGCGCAACGCATAAAATGAACAATTTAAACTATTTCTATTCAATTATTATATTTCTTAATATAAATTCCACGAAAGTATGTTAATCACGACACCGCGCCGGTGTGCAGCGGACGCGGGTGGCGGGGCGGTGAGCGTGCGCTGTCCCGCCACTAATTACTGCTAATTTATTGAAATCATTTAAGGAACCTCCGGCGAACACGAATGCTCGGCGGTGCGTCCCGTGAGAACCGGCCGTCAGTGGGGACTAACTCGGGAGCAGACAGCACACGGCCGGACACTCACAATATTTATAGCGCCGAGCCGACGCGACACGGGATACACATTAGTGGAACTATATCGTTTACTGACACGGTAGCAAAAACAATATCACCTCTACACTGATTCAGAAAAGTTAGGTGTTTTGTCCCTAAGCACCAGGGAAAGTCCATTACTTCAATTTTTATATAGAATTTTCAAGTGTGTAATATCAGGGCGTTTTCTTTCACCATCATCACCGTCATCATAATCAGCTACAGGAAAATGATTACTGAACATGGCTCTTCCCTAAAGATTACATATGTACAGCATCACTATAATATAACTATCATCACCATCATAGCACGTGATAATTAACATTTAATTTACACGTAATATTCTTTTCGGGCAAAAAGTGTAGACTCCATAAGAAAAGTATGATAAATGTCATGACAGGTCGTCCGACAGGTGACATTTTAAATAGAATTCGTGATGTGAAGCCGCGCCGTCTCCGCTGGCGCGGCGTGAGAGCCGGCAGCCTCCTGGTGATGGCTCATTAACGAGCTCGTAAACTAGGCCCCGCGCCCCGCGCCCACGTGGATCACCCATCAGTAGCCGCATCTCCACGTGCACCATCGCCACCTTGTCTCTTATCTTATCTGTCACATTAAAGACCGCTCTTTAAGAGCCCTTCCGACCATTCCATTGTCTCCACTGCTTTTACTGTGCACCTTAATACAACAGTTATAAAGTCGGCAATCGATCGCTCTAATGTATGCGGCTTGTCGGCACGGCACCTCGTAAAACCGAACGTTCCCGTCGGTCCCAATTAAATGCCATTAAACGATATCGACTCGCACACTTAATGACGAGTCTAAACTAATTAGCGGTTGAGTCATCCCCTCCCCCCCCTCATCCGCATTTGCCCCTCGTCCGCCCTCCATTACAGGAATGCTTGAACAGTAGCCCATAGATCTGTCGATAATCATTGCCGTGGACATGCGTCGGAATGCTGTCGCACAGCCGCGTTATTTGACGCTTGCCCTTCAAACTTTTGGGAGCTCGTAGCGTGAGGCCGTAGGCTCGGACCCCGCGGATAAATTATTTGTGTGGCCCGCAAACATTTGCGTCGCTTTGAGTGTCGCGGTGCCAGGACCTTCACGCAAATATGCTCCCACCGTACAAAACGCATTTTGAAGTCACTTGCATTTGACTATTTCATGTATTTGTTACGACGTGATATCTCTTGCTAGTTGCATAGAGTATCACAAGTTGACACAAATTATAAATAACTTTGAAATGAAATTGTTCTCTAAATCTTTATCATACATAGTGACCTATAGGAGAAGACATCAATCATTGTCAATATATTGGTACTGCTGTATGGGTTGTGAGCTCCTTTTCCCGCACTTAGCCCGTAAAATAGTCGGACTTTTATGTGTGACGTGCATGCCAGCTATAAAATAAGCCAGCCTCACTCCGATCAGAAGCACAGGATCTTCCTGGTGTCTCTCAGGCTACTCGGAGTGACCTCGCCGAATCGGCGAATTGAGCAGTATATAATATTTATGTTAGCCACGTTATTCTCCCATGAGAATGGCATAAAGCCATCTAATGCGGTCTTTAAGGCCAAACAAAAAAAATGTTTAGATGTATTTAGCTAAGTCTAAGGATGTACGTGAGCTTATCCATGCGAAGAAATTATTTTACTAAACGATATAGGAAACCCCCATAAAGCATTACTTTGTGAAAAGCTTGCGAAGTATTGGCGATACTTCAAGTGTTATTATTGTGGAGGGCAATGGACGGCAGTTATCATCTAGATCAATTGTACTTGGAGACATTTTTATCGGTTCTTCGTGCAAATATTTTATTAAACAAAGATGTTTTCGGTACGTTTGAGAGGTATAATTACCAAATGATATTATCTCAAACTAAGTTGTGGAAGTGATTGGTGGTACAATGTCCTCGTATATTGATTCAGGAGTGAGTTAGGGAAGATACGCCGGGATGGGCGTGTGTCGGCGCAGGTCCTTCCATGTTAATTGCGTATAATGTGGTGCGCGGGACATAAGTCACGACGGGCCGACGAAGGCGCGGCGGTGCGGCGGCGAGCCAACATGGCCGCGGCGGATGCGGTAATTGCTTTCGTGGAAGCCGCCGCGGGCCGCATACAGATTGCAGCGGCCGCCGCGCTCGCCGCTCGCAAAAACACAACGGCCGGCAATTAGAACCGCCCCGCGCCCGGCCCCTCCCGCCCCGCGCCCCGCACTAATGACCCGCACACCGGCACGCCCTGTCAAGGCACAACCTGGCCATCACCGTGCTGCGATTGACGATGGCAGCCAACTCCTTGCTGCCCATCATTGCTAGCTCATATGTTAAACTACCACTGCATGCAACAAGTCACATACTGCACCTAAATGTGTAATCGTTGTACCATTTTAGACCGAAGATCGCCTCGGCTTGAGAATCTAGATTTGTATTATGATGCATGGGGATAAAGCCAAGTTTCGTCACTAAACATCAGTATGTATATTTATTGGAGTTTACAGTGGGTTCCAGAAATATTGGAAACATATAAAAATATAATGTTACATAAAATATTGGTTGCAAAATTCAAAAGCAATGCATACAGCAAGGAAACCCAGTCTGCATAGTTATTTGTGTATCAAATTATATGTTAAAGAAGTCTTTAATATAGTTAGCGTATACCGAGTCGAAGGCATCGAAGCTAAACACGGATATTACAAGTCATGTTGAACATCGAACTGTCAGACACGTCTCAAGACACGCGGTTCTGTATTGTCGTGCACTATACAATACATATTCTACGCTGCGCTGAGTCCTGACACACACTCCTGAAGAAAGAATCGTGTCAGGCTATGCGTGCGATTTAGTATTGCCTTAACTAGCGAGAGACATCCCTCCTATCACCTCACAACAACATCGACTACATTTCCTCCTCCTGCGGGAATATCGTCGTGAGATTATTTCATATCAGGCGGTGTTCGTTAAGTTTAAGTAGTCTCGGTGCGGATGTAGGTAGTGTAGTCTGTAGCGGGTTAGTGAAGGCCGCCAACGTATCCGAAGCATTTGTGGAAATCCATCTTGAGCGTCATCGACGCCGGACGTGCATTCTTGTGGAAACAGGAAACGGACATAACGTAACGATATCCTTACTCTTAGGACCTTGCCTTATAAAGCAAGCAAGGTCACGATCACTAAGCTCCTGATTTTTTTACAATGAAACAAAACGATTCGATCGCCTGAAAATTTGCTCAAACGTAGCATCTGCCTCGTTACAATTTGCATCTTCCTTCCAAAGCTGTCCAACGTGTTGCATGAAACTGCACCGTGCTAAAGCATCTTTTAAACCAGAACACATCAGTGACACTACTGCTGGTCGGCAGTAGCAGTGAGAGCGGTGATATCGACACGGTCTTACACATATGATGACAGCTCATACAAGGAAAACGAGGGTGTGCAGTTACAGTATAACGCCTCATCAGTTAAAAGTGCAGTATTCGAATTAAAATCATTCATTTTATCTACATTTTAATATTATTATATACAGAAAAAAACAAAATTATCTTTCAGTACGCTCTCGCGCCTTATATAAATGGCTAGCTTTTCCTCGCTGCTCCGCCCGCATGGAAGAGTTTTCCGGGATATTAGATTCGCTATATATTTTCCCAGGATAGAAAATAGCCTATGTCTGTTCTTATTGGTCGTGAAGCTCTGCTCCTATTGATCGTAGCTTGATGTTATACGACCTATAGCCTTCTTAGATATATGGAACTATCCAACATTAAGATAATTTTTCAAACAAAGTACTCTACAGCTTTATGTAATATTAGAGATTATAAATTTGCCTTCAGAACTTAACGTTAAAATATCGTTATAAAACATTTTCATTTCAGATACAATTTAAATTAACATTACATTTTCGTTTTGTACCAGCAAAGATATTTTTTTTGCAAAAAGCGGCAACCTTCCAAATAGCTGGTATAAATGGTCATCGATCACTATCACTCATTACATCCTCTATTATTATAGAGGAGTCGTGTAGGTTCAAGTACACTTGTACTTCATGCTGTGGTTGCTATGTACACTATGCAGACCTACTACACTGGTAAATTTGATGCATCCGGGGCAGAAGTTGTGTGCGATCGCGTTACAATATCTGTTTAATTAAAGTCCAAACCATGTCCCGCCATAATGACAAACGCTCCGCTCGGGCTGATGTTACGCATTGCTGAGATTCCATGCGCGCCTGAGTTCCTGACGCGTCCGCCCCCGCGCGCCCCACGCCCGCACGCGGGTACCCTCCATGCGTTATAAAAACTATGCAAACAGAGTGATCCCGCGCGGACAGGTGAATAATTACCGAGCCGCTGTAAGCATTCAGCTCTCTGCGACGGCGACGGCTCGTCCCTTGGCGCGGTTCCAGTCAACCGCGAATAACAACAATATTGTTCGGTGCCGCCCACTCGTCGCTCCTAACAGCGTTTATGTTGAAACGTTTTGTGTTAAATCTTTAAATATTTTTCCTATTTAGAGTCAAAATGCATGCATTAGTTCAGTGGACAGTGTGGCATCTACTGTATTTAAAAACACTTGCCTCATATGGGTACGATAGTTTGAATTTACTATTTTTAGTGAAATAAACTGTTAGTTTTGTAAAAAGTGTTTTATTGAAAACTTCCAAACTTTGCATTTGGAGTGATAATATTATTTAAATTGATAGCTCAACATGATGACTGTTTATCCCTTCATGAAAATAAAAATGTTGCAAAAAAAGTAACTTTAGTCGGAGCCTTTTTAATGAACACAACATTGACGCTATGTGTATCGATACCGACAACAGTTTTTATATCCTAAACAACACAACACACTATAGGTAACTACGTAATGTATCTAATGAATGGTAGCTAATATTATTTCGTCGTACAGAGATATTTTGCCTCAGCACAGTTCACAGTAAGTATTCAGCGTCCCATCTAAATGCATGATGGCTGACTCCAAACACGATAAGCGATTCTCGACTACGAGAGACTGAGGTAGTGATTTCACTATGATGTGTGGCATCTATCATTATCGTCGAGTAAAAAAATATGTATATTATGTTTAACTGCTGTATCATCCCAGCAGGTAAACGATTCTTATTGGGCGTAGGTATACGTAATAAAGCAAACACTCGCTAGTCCAATGTAGAATCTAAGAAGTGCGTTGACAGGATTCATATCGGTCCAGCACCACACAGCACACCGCTACGTTTCTAGGAAGGAGGCTGCAGCGAGAATGTGGGTGTGGACACGTCGACACACATGGCGGTGAAGCCACTTCCGCTGACGGCGCGATTTCCCTGGAAATGTGGCGGCCATGTTGGTGCGGCACCGCGGCGTCTATTTGCACAAGCATGCAATAAAGCAGGCGCCGGCGCACCCTCTACACAGCTACCACTTAGAGTCACGTTTGATAAGCACTCGACAGTCGCAGGCACGTATCGGTGACCTATCACTTACCTAAACATACTTTTTCTACCGACAAGCAGCATCATGTGTACCCGCTAGCCATTGTAATTTGTGGATATCATCTAATGTATCAAGGTAACGAGTGTTATGCAATGATCCGAAGTCCTTTGTGAGTCAGTCCGCATGGTGTTGTACTCGTGACGCGATAGTGGCTACATATAGTTTTGCAAAAACAAATTGATGTCTATCTATTATGTCAGGTTAATATAGCGCACTTCAACTCTCTTGTCGGTCACGAGAGGCCGTGCACCACAAGGAGTGCCGGAAGCCGGCCCGGTACAGATGTCTATAGCGCAGTTTCTACAATATCTCCGGCGATGGCTATTCTTTACCTGTTGAAGTTGTTGCTTACTAGCTAAAACGAATATAGGTGAAACCTAATATAGTTTAATATGGTGATGTATTGAACGGAGTTTTATCAATAAGGACTCTTTATGAACTTCGTTATCTTTGTACAAATGCAACTTAATATAGGTATTTTGTATAGTACGAAGCAATGCGGTTGGTCGTCGCCCCCATGGGCTATTTCTGCATACGCTCCTAGTAGATCCAGTAGAAGTAGAAGGGTCGGCGTCGCATTCCCGCCGCCAATAAATCAATCCGCGCCGGGCACCGAACCATTAAACACACGGTAATACACGTTAATTAGAAATCGTTGCAACAACAGCAATGACACCGCGCACCGCTCGGAAGGCCTCAGTTTCTAATTCATACGAAGCGATACAATGTAAAGCTTCCACCAAGCGTTACAGATGGTTCGAATCGTCACTTCGTCTATTCTACCGCTTGGGATGACTCTACTAACTGACTGCGGTTGTGAGTCGTGCGCAAGTCCGATGATGAAGCTGCTCAGCGATGATAGTAACAGATCCCATTAAACACTTTTCGGAGGAGAATCGTTAAGGCCAGTACATAACAAAACGATGCAAAGTTGGTATAATTAGCGTGATCATACTATAGTGTTGTTTTACATATCACTCGCTAGGTTTAAAGTATCAGATGTCAATTCATTAACTATATATTGACTATTAATGTAAAATAATTACTGTTTCGAGCAGTTGTAGTGAAAGCCGTTAAGAATAGTATTTTAAGAACACTTCCCACTATCATCCTCATACTTTACAATATTCCAAATAAGGGATTAATTAGTTAATAGTTGATGGGTTTTAGGTGCGCCGGTAGATAAAAATAGTAAATATATATGTGATTTTGTTTATATAATAATAATTGTCATGGTAAACAGCACGCCCTGGTGGGTATAAAAATAAAATATTTGTTGTCATGTTTTAAAGTTAAAATAAAAGCAAGATGTCTCGTTATGAAATCGGCATTTTGCCGGTTGTGTTATGAGAATAGTTCCGGAGGCTAACCTCCGTTACAATATCGTTAACAGAAATTACCATTTGCAGCCGGGCTCCGAGGCCTGTACAGTAGAGTCGCCTGTGTGGATTGCGCTAGAGGCTAGGCACCCATTAGCGCAAGCTCGCGTTAATTAGGAAACAATGTGAAAGCTGGGGCTCCCACGGCCTCGGCTGATAACCATCGTCCTGAGGCATTGTTCCGCCGCACCCGCCACACCCGGCGCTCCGGCGGCACCTCGGTAGGCGTGGCCGGCCGCGCCCCGCCCACATCGCGCACACACGCGTGCCTGTGTGCGCATGCAAATGATGCTGGAGTCTCAGCACACAGTCACGAGCGTGTTGTCGGCTCTCATGACAGATGCTACAGTCGCGGGCTGGTTGCTACGCTCACATTACTCAGTACACATACTACGTAGGCAGTGTTGCTACGCCGTAGCAATGTCGACCACCGTTGTTATATCATACCGACTACTATGGCAGATACGATATATCATCACTTTTGTATATGGTACTTACTACTTTTCACGTCCTCTGATTATTTGACGAGTATATTTCACATATAGGTACTTCTTACTATTTCTTTTTCGTACGTTTTAGTACTGACCGAGATTTAATAACAATAAGAAAACTTTCCTAGACATAGCCGTCCAGGCCCAGGATAATGGTACAGTGTTCTGGACAGACTATTTACTAAACACTGTGCCATCAACTTCTAACTTTTAATTATGTGCCGATTTGCTATTATTTGTCTAGACTGTCAATAAATTATTTAGCATCATTTTCCTTCACACCATATGCAGTGAAACAGAGTAAAAATATGGCATTTTAAGTACCATTGTAATGAGCAAGTCATCAAACGAGTGGCTGTTCCTGCGCAGGCGCAGTGCGGGTGATCGGTATGCGAGTGCTAATCACTATGCATATTGCAGACGCGGCACGCGCAGTTCATGCGGGACACACGTTTCGCAATATACATAGAGTCGCACCGAGCTGACAGATAGCTACAATTGACGGTATCTTCTTTTAACTTATCTTAACTGCAGTTCTACATCACATTGCATCGGAGTATAAGTTCAACGAGTATCAACAGTAGACACGTGGAATCTCTAAACGGTTGTTTTAGAATTTTTCCTCAGCCACTAATCCTGATGTTTCAAAATCGCTGACATGGTATCTCGTTTTATCTTGCGCTATTTCGTCATGCTACCAGTATTCAACTTTAATCAAATTTTTTCTTCGTTCAATTTTCACGACTGCGGCACTAATGTACTCTTATAATATGCAACTGTACAGTGACGAAGAGTTAAATTTTCCGAAATGAAAGCCGATACAACATATATGTACTAATACGCATAAATGCGGCCTGCAAATCGTTCTAATGATAATTACATATAAATTACGAGAGGGAAAGCCGACAGGAATCGGGATATATGGACCCTTCGCCGCTGCTACTGTATTCTAACTATGACGTGGCCACAGTTTTTTATTCCGTCTGCGGACCCTCCCCGACTTCGCGTCCTGATTACGAAGAACGCACGGCCATTTTTTTTCTAGTGTAATCGATACTAATGCATTCTAGATGGAGTGATCTAAATTGTAAATCAAATCAATAGTTAGCGATAAATGCTAGTTGACGTACATGTCGGGGACGAGTGTCGTGTGGCGCGAAGTCGCGGAGTCGCAGCCGGGTCCAGTATTGCTAGCTCTCTACTTCGATACATCGTCCCATTGCTTTGTCACAGAACGAAGAAAAATAAGCAGTAACGTGCTCGAGTGTATTTGTACGCATATATTAAAATATAAAAAAATACGCAGGTAGTGTTTTTTATTGATGGGATCAGAATTAGGGAAGTAAGAGGTTCCTTATACCTTGTACATTAAGTATTGAACTCAACGCAGAAAACATTGCCGATTCAGAGGTATAACTATGTAAGATTAGCTTGGTAATATAAAAAAGTCTGACAACCCGCACAACCGCCTAATCCCTTTCCATCAGCAGAGAGGGTCCGTGCTCAGCACTGAACAGTATATAATATAGGGCTGGTATTGTATTATTCTTCAACATAAATAATAACTATACTCAAATTACAAATTGACAACAGCAAATTCCTATTTAACTTTTTCCACCTACTTCTGATTTACCACTCATATTTCGGTATTTAAACTACAAACCTAGCAACACTAATAAGGTAGGTACAAGACTAGTTCTAAGTCTAGTTTTTAATACAGAATAGTAGCGATGCGGGTGCGGCGTGCAATGGAGGCGATGGTAAAGGAGCGAGGAAGAAGGGATGGGGGGAGATAACAATTAACATGTATAATGAAACACGACGCGTCGTTAGCGCCGGCCACCGTCACGTGTCTCGCACCGGCGCGGGCGGCGCGACGAGCCGATGCATATTCATGGCGGTACAATACCCCATGCACTGAGCAATGCTCTTCAGCAAAAAATTTCCACCTTAGCGTCTCTACACATTCCTAATGGTGAGTGATCAATAACGCAAGCTCGGGGGATTTCAGTGCCTTGTGGACCTCAAATAAAAGTCATAATGCCTTGTTTCGAACAGTCGCATTCCTAGGTTACCCGATATGTACCAGGTTGTATCT
The DNA here is from genome assembly GCF_014839805.1 of Manduca sexta. NCBI lineage: Eukaryota > Metazoa > Arthropoda > Insecta > Lepidoptera > Sphingidae > Manduca > Manduca sexta. The sequence goes on along the minus strand of NC_051140.1, from coordinate 19,548,500 downwards.
TTATTTCTCCTCTTTGCCTTACATGTACAATAGAGTTAATAATACAATAAGGCAAAAAAATTCAGGTGACTGTTAAACAGCGCAAAAAATGTCATCAGTTGACATTACAACACTTGGATCTATGTGCAAGGCGTCTTTATGAGATCTGACTGAGTGAGAGTATATCTGCCGCCGAGCAGCATTGTACAAGCACTGTCACGATCCAATGCGAAAGACGTTCTACCAGTACCAGTCTAATAAATCTATTTATGAGACATAACATCTAATGTATCTGGAGTGCAGTGTTTTGTAATTCAACGTTTGGTTGGTATTGCTCCCGTTGATGAGTGTCGTTAACCGTCAGGCGAGGGGTTCGCTCGTTCCGCAATTTTTTAACTATAACATCTAGCACAATGTTTTATTTTTCTTTCCTACAAACTACAGACCCGATTAATAAGTCCTTTTTTTCATCATGATACAAATTTAGAAGTATAAAAACCAACATAAATAACCGCTTGTCTGTAAACGTTTAGCTAGTTTTCCTTAAATTAAATTGATTTGTTAAAACAACTGTTAAAAATGTTGTGGGCATAATGCACAACTTAAAAAACAGATGATAAATGTGTAACCGTGACAAGTAAATGAACACTCCGTTTGTTTTGAAAGGTTAGTGTTGTGACGCGCCGTTGTCGAGCTTGTCATACGTTGACGCGTGTCACAGCGGCTGACACGTGACGTGGACTCACTAGAGTGCTATTAAAATAGCGTATAGGATAGAAGCATTATCTGCATGTACTGCATGCATATATACACCACTGCAAACGCAGTTGTTATGAAAGTCGGCGCTGTTAATATCATAACCGCCAGCTTGCAGCAGTGGATACTAAATGTATAATATTAAACTTACTCACTAGCTGATGTGTGTGTGGGGTGCGGGGAGGGCGGGTGTTGGTGTCCGATTTATGCGACAACTGTAGATTTATGCGGCGAGGCGCACACGTGCCCGCCACGTCACCCAACACCCGTCCACAAACCCGCGGCCGACTCTCCACGTCACATGGTGACAGCAATAAATGTATACCATGCCCCAATCTACTCTTAATGAATAACAATAATTATGTCAAACGTGTATGTGGAAACAATCCTCTAAACCCATTTAATTACGCCGAGATTTTATTTAATTGAATATAACTAATAAGTATACCTAATTTTAATGAAGAACGGAACGGAACAAGCTCGGAGGATGCAGCTTGGACCCTTTAAGATTCTGAGACGTTAAAAACGTCATCCATTGTTAACTTGTTAATCTCCGACGGAAAAGGAGGTTAATTATAAGTCTAAAGTATGTATATAGTATATGTATGTATCTATGTACTATCTCTCTGTGGCGTCGTAGTTCTCAAACGAATAAACCGATTTTTTTAAAACTAATATGATCGAGATGGTTTTTAGACATAATTTAGGAAGATCTAGCTCCTTTCCTACTTACAAAAGTATTTTTAATATATAGCTATCTGTACCAGTTGCTGCCTCATTATGTAGTCTGTTGGATATTCAACTCCTCGGCAACTTGCAGCGGATATAGCATTTTGGGCTCATGAGAATGATCTCAATGAGCAGGTGATAGTAAAATATGATGATCGAGACCATGCAACAGGAAGCACTAATTTAGAAAGATTGAAATAAAGATTAATTAAATATTCAAATAGCCCCCGGCACTAAAAACCTCAAAAAAGTAAAAAAATAAAATAAAATAAAATATGTTAATTTGTCAGGGGACCGCTCAAGAAGTATCAATTTTTCCCAGATGTCACGTCGCGTCGCGCTCCCGAGGCGACGACGTTCGAGTCAAAATATTACTAGGTATTTATAATAGGTATACCTAGAGGACAAACAAAACGATGCTTTAGAGAACTGATTTAAAGTTATCCCTGCACATGCATGTTTTATCTGAATCCCCGTGCAACATTACTCGCACGCTCCCTGCCCCAAGCGTAAGTCGAGAAGCACAGCGCAGACGCGCCGTGGCATCTTGCAGAACAGCCTCAAAATTTAGGACAGTCGCAGGGCGTTTCTGGTGCTACCCGCCTTCCGTCATATATTTGCCTAGAGAAATGCACCAAATATGAGGCACACGTGTACGATTCCCGCAAACGGCGCGAGATTTACAAACGCTGGCGACAATAAATCCCGCACACTGACCTGTTTACCGATAACCAACATCTCCTCCCCCCTCCGCCCCCTCGCCACACCACAATAAACACATCAGCGCGCACTCGCCGACGGTTACTTTGCGTCGCCTCTGACGTTTCCTCCATTTAGATTAATTTATTTGCGTCCATAGCAATGCAACAAGAAGTTCACGCCGAGCCGCCCGACTCGCCTGTCCGAGCGAAGATCACTAGGGGGAACGGGCGGGGCCGAGGGGGGAGGAGGAGCCTCCTAAACATGTCACCAGCAAAACGTATTGGCGTCCCGCGTACTTTCAACAACTATGCTTTGGGACAGATGCACGGAATAATATGTCATAAATAAGCAGTACATTTCGTGTGCGTCAGTTTTGTGTAGTGTGCAATATATTGGTCGTGGGAATCCCCAACTTACATTCCATACTATCAATGAGGCGACAGCCGCCAAACAACTCGTTCACCTAGTGGGTAATGGCCGCCTGCCCAAAGCACGGTAACAGAGCCTTACGTGTACAAATCACTGCAGTGCTCATCACTATAACCTACGATAACTGTATACGGCCCGGCTGGTTCACGCAGTGAGACACGACAATTATTAAATCGACGTATATATATTATTAGCATTTAATATGGCGTTGGTATTAACAATACAAATTCTCTACCTTCTGGATTCAGCAGCGCAGCAGCAGCAGCACCAAGTGTCCTGTGGTGCAACACGTGCGCCGCTGTCGAAGGGCGCGGCGCGGCAGCGGCGACGAAACAAAAGCGGCATTCTTCTGCGGGATTTATTGTGCGTTATTTGTAGTGATCGGGAAGCGGCGAGTGAGAGACAAAGGTGTGGTATATTTAGCTGTTAATGCGCCGCCGCCGCCCTCCAGCGGTAAATCAGCGCGCGGCAGCTCGCGCCGACACAGACCCCGCGCCATACACACGCCGCGCACACCACACGAGCTGTCATCACCGACCGTGGCCGCCCTTGAGGAGTAATAGACACCTCAGCAATATGACATATGAAGTAATACAGTACACCGAAACCGCCACTTAACATCGTCCTCGTTATGTCAGTGAAAATGCGGGCGAGCTGGTCTAAACGAGCCTTGGCTAGTGGCTCTACTAATGTATAGTAGATCTACTCCATGCCGTGTGTGACTAAGGATACCAATAAATAGTAACATTAATCTAATTCCAAGTCGAGTGCCTTCTATTACATTACAGTATCTATTAATATTTTTTACGAATTGTCGAAGCTTTATAATGAAGATTGAAATCCTTTGGGATTAGTATGAAAGCTCACGGTGAAATGTAGAGAACATAATGTTTGTTCACTAATGACAGTTCTATTGAATCTCTCTACACTCGCTAACAAATGTCAAACATAACGTTGGGAAGAGACACCACTGAACAGATCCCGCATCGGGAACAATACGGATGTGATGTGAGAGCTACACCACACCCGAAATAGAACTCAACCCGACAGAAGAGTCTCCCTGGACGGCATGCCTTACCGAATAAACATCCTCGCATATCGGTGCTAATCCGGTCGGATGAGCGCGGCGCGAGCGCGGGCCATCGGGTCGCGCCCCGGGACTTAACACGTTAATCCCGGACGACAAACAGTTCCGTGCGAGGCGCGAGCAGATGCGCGCCCGCCACTAATCCCGGGGCGCCGCGTGCCCGGCCCAGCCCGCGCGGGATTACCGCCGCATTAGTCAAGTGCCGCCGACAGCGCGGATGCTGTTAATTGCCGCGGCTCACGTGACCACTCGACACTACTCTCGAGCCTCGGGGACACACGTAACACCACCATATGTCAAACCTCGTTTCGGATATAGTTAAAGTAATTTGAAAGAAGCAAGTGAGAAAACAGCAATGAATTATAAATACCGCGTGAGCTGAATATCTATTCGTTTATATGAAAGGGGGTGGGGTTACGAGTAACGATAAAGAAATGTAATTGTAACGTGTATGTACGCGACATAGCATCAGGTCCGAGAGGTCGCGCATGCACGTTATGGTTCACACTAAGTGTAATGACATACAAATTCTCTAATAATATGCCAATGACAAAGCTAACGAGGCATTCTGTTTGTGCACACGTCAGGCTTCATCAACGCAAACTTACTTCACTTCAGGTTCGTGAATCATGAATTTAGTAAACAGTTCCTTCTTATAGACAAAAATTACATTCTACAATAGGACAGCCATCTTTGTCTACATAACAATATGTCGTTTCTGTCGAGTTGGCGCACGTAAAACAGACTTGCAATGCCACTAATGCAGCTCCGTTTGACGCGGTCAGTAAATGCCGCAGCGCAAACATAGTTCTCCGCCGCATGTCATTTTGCACGATCCGTCTCTTAGCGTTTATGGTCAGCCCTGATCACTCATGATATTAGGTGTGAGGTGACACACTTGGTTATTTGGGTCTGTTTTTAAAGACAAACTTTAGCCAATACAAACTTTTACTTAACTACGTATAATTTCAACAAATCATTTTATACAAAATAATTCGCTACAATGGAGGCATCGGGGGTATCTACCGGTGTGATGCGGGATGGAACGGAGTGTGGGGAGAGGCGGCGGGCAGGGGAGGGAGGCGAGTGCGGCTCCGGTGCGGCGTGATGAATTTATTCGCAAAATGAAGTGAGAGGGTTGATGCGGGGGATGTCACCGCTACGGACGCTGCCGGCGCCGCCGAGGAAGGAGGCAGCGAGGGGAGAGGTGACGCAACCCTCGCCTTCACGTCAACCATGAAAATTACAATCCGGTGCCGCTTACAGCGCTGCGTCGTGCCAAATTGCTCGTGTCAATTTAATCTGTAAAGCTTCATTTTGTTTCACGGTAGAGCTAGCTGTGGCCCCTCGCCTCCTCTCTCATGGGGAACTAGTTGCACGGCCAATGTCTCCTCAGATATCTTTTATGTCTAAATAACGTTGACATTTATTAACGAGCATGTTATCTGTAATTATAATATGCATAAATAAAGCCTAACATCACTTTATGTAGTAATAAAACCCGGAACTTCTCCAAGTCTCCATCCGGATTATACCATAAAAGCGACCCGTCATCCAATGTTAACATCCAATTAAGTTGAACTAACGTGTACAGTACGGAGGTGGGTTGTCGCGGCGGCTGGAGCGCGAAGGGCGGAGGGCGGTGCAGTTTTTGCACATCTCGGGACGCACAATAGTGCAATAAGTTTTAACGAGTGTAGTGCGCCGCTCTCGGAAACTTATTATCGTCTGTGGAGCCGATCATTATCCGCGCCCGAGCACTCCTGCGCACACCACCGGGGACACAATGTTGCACGCAGTGCTGCACTCAGCATAATCACTCTACTTAACCACCAACCTGCCTCTGGATCAAGGGTAGCTTAACCACGGAGCTTGTTTCTGTATTTTGCGATAATAGGCGAGTAAATCAATATACTAAAAAAAATGGAAAATACTAAATCGGAATTCAGTAATGTCGATTTTTCAAGTTAAGATCGAATCCAGGTACTTATCAGTTTCACAGCTGACGTACGCTGTGACTAATTCAATGAATAAATCGACAAACTGTCATCACCATTATATAAAGTATACAAAAGAGTTGAAATAACACTTCACCAACATTCCAATAATAAAAACGCTATGTATAAGCTATACGTTGGAATTACTCATACCATAAGTTTAATTTTATAATACAATGATATGTGTGGGCAATATTTACGAGAGATGTAACCGAGTGCGCGCCTGTGGCGGCGTCGTGTGGCGTGGTGCGGCTCGCACACCGCCCCTCGCCGCTCCTACTGAGCGCTCTACCTCACCACCATAGTGTGTACACGTTACCTGGTTTAGTACCGTAATAATATTAAACGACTCGGTATAATATTAAATGCACAACATTTTAACAGTAAACAGGATAAAGCCGACAAACATACGGGCGGCCTCTAGTACTCACCGCTCATGAACACTCACGATTTGGCAGTCATCGCAGGTGACCATCAGGAAAGTATATTTGTCGTTGAAATCATTGGTATTCCAACAACCTACTACCTCACAAAACACAAATGAAAGTTTTTTAGATGTGTCATAACTAGTGAGGTGGGCCCGACTCGCGCGGATTCTTCTGTGCTGCACTGTGACTAACTTCTACATTCCCTCGTTACCACTGATTACTATGTCCAATATATTATATTATATTTGGGACATATACACATTATATGTCCTAAAAGCTGTGACTATCCCTAATAGATGCATCTAATAATTGTCGCCGAGTTTATTTTTCTTCCACAACATCACGATTCACGAGCGACGACCTCTTCGCCTTAATATCGAAACCACTCAAACGAAATCATTTTCACATCGAGTTACACATAAGTCACTTGTAATGATAACTAAGGAAATGATGAGCCCCAGTAACTGCGCGCAGTCACTAAGACTTGATGTATGAATCAAGAGTAAACAAAGTGGTAATGACACAATTATGCGGATTTCCGCACAATTGATCGTTTAAGTCGATGTAAATGAGATATAAACGCTTCTGTCCTTAAAGGTGGATGTGAGTGAATCCTTAGATGCCGATGCGGCGCGGCGTGCCGGAGTGAAGGCAGGCGCGCGAGACATGCCAGCGACATAACCGCCACTAATAACAGAACTACGCGCATCGCGACAGCGTCGGCGTACGCACATCACGGCTATTAAATACGAATAATTAGGTGCCATTTACTATACTACCTTTTTCTTAAGGTTCACTAATGAGCAAGTAGGTCAAGATGATAAGCGGGCCATGATCACAGTGTCGGAGATATACTGTGCATGAAGCGCATTAGTGACATGCTGTCTATGGAAGGAATTATTATTACCAAATGTAACAAGATGGCGAAAACATGCGTGTCTTTCTCGATTTTTTTCTACTTATTTATGGAGTCTTCAATGCATAGCATGTGAATACAGTATATTGATGCAAAACATAATATAATATTAGGTCTTTATATATATTTAAAGTATATTTTACTGCGATTTTACAAAATTGAATCTTTGGTAAATCTACATCGTCTAAACCATCAGTTATTCAAGCATTACCACTGTATGTAATATACACATAATATATTATAATATGTCTATAAACTAAACAAATTTGAATGCATATTGGACAAAGCATATAATATCTTGATTCGTAGCATCGTTTCCTCGCAACAATACAAGGTCATGCTATGACGGCAGAGGAGCTCTATTGCCGCAATCAACTGAAAAGCGTGTATAATAGGACAATGGTTACCCATATCAGCGAAGGCTTCGTTACTGGAGTCAGTAGCCAATGGCTTTGGCGGAGTGCGCGGTGTGAGGGGTGCGGGGCGTGCGGGGCGAGGGGGAAGGGGGGGGGGGGCACGCCGCGACTCGTCGGGCCGCGCGGACATAAATAAGGAGATAGTGCGACACAAAGCGATCGGCCGATAGCGAGACAAAGCGCGGGTCGTTTTGCTCGCGCTCCGCTTGACGTGTTAATTTCGCCGCTGCGCGCAATGCGCGGACACACAGTAGGGCTGCGCCGGCGCACCCAACAAACAACGCATCATAGACAGCTACCAGATGTATTTTGTTTTCCCTAACACCGTTAAGCGATTGCATGGTGCTGTGCACTGTGGGATTATAATGTAAACCAGCGAAAGATATTATATCTCTTGAAGAACTCCATTATAATTCTAGTAGATTTAATTAGAGGTATTTTAAATATACAGAAGTCCGTTTAATCGGATCGGTCCGGTCCGTTTAGATATTGTATGCATCGATACCAAGTCACAAAGGTGCGTGAACTGACTAGAGATCTTCGTACAAAAACACTGCCGTGTTCCACTCGAGTCGGAATCCGCAGGGTGCGCATATACATACAGCTGCAACCTGGGACTTTCAACGGGTGATGCGGCGAGTGTGTAATGAAACGCCACAGGATCAATCCCCACAACGAAACAAATATTTAGTGTTACGCGGTAATGTTTAGTAATTTGTATTTGTATAACTGTTTTGGAAGTATTTCCATATTCTTGATATGCCTACAAAAGTGTTGTATTTTGAAGGCGCTGGACAATGTGTGTGCCTGTCGGATGCATTTACCTATCAGCTAGCGTGAAGTGGGTTGCCGTACTGATCCCCGCTCGTGGCGACGCAGCTTCGATAACATCGCGCGACACCTCCGCGCACAGGCGCGCTCACCAGATATATTATCGCGACTCAATTATTCGGATAACGCACGGAGACCAACAGCCTCTTCCCCTCCTCTCCACACGCGCCGCACAACACCTCCTCGCAGCCCGCTGCAGCACTAAGCCGATAATTACTGAACAGCTCAGCACCTGCGCAGCAATACTCGGGATGCGGTTGCATTTTTCCGTAAATGAAAATTGTATACATAGGTTTCATTCCTGATAGTGCGATCACCACGTCTTCAAACGTCTGCAACATTACATTTATATACATCTTATAATACGGACATTACGGTCTATATCTATTCTCAAGTAATAAGCGACGCTGTCCAGTATCACACAGTATTGTGAAAGTAGCGTTACTTATTACAAGTGGACATGACGCTGGTCCATCACGCGACCGATGCTTGCCGCGACATTTAGTAGCATAAAAAGAGTGACAAGAGCTACAAACAGCGCCGTCGCTAGTCGGATGGTTGCAAGGGCGGGACGGCGGTGCTCGTTATCGTTAGCTATCATTAGGCGGTGCGTGTGACACCCGAGCCTCAGGCACACGGCGCGCGGCCACCACACCAAACAAACCGTTAGCGCCAATGGGCCGGAACCGGCACATGTGCGCCGCACACGGACATCACAGCTTGTGAGCGCGCCCGCCGCCCGTTCCGCCGACTTACGCGGATGTCCAATTACCATGTTAATATAATTATAGCGCTCATAATTATATAACATATTCAATATATTAAAAAGCTGACAGATGAAACGCCCGCAGTGTGAACGATGAGCTGACGTCACGTCCGTTATAGGTACTCCGGCGCACGCGGCACGCTGGCACTTTTTCTTTAACTATAACTAGACTTTACTATACTAAATAGTGCCTTAATATTATTTATTATGTGTCAAAGAAAACATAACATTATTTTTAATCTATGGACAAAAGACATTAATTCTGATTTACTTATTAAGTATATATCATATTTTTATAAAATTTGTCATTATAAATACCAGTTTTTTTTTATATATAAAGCTGGTAAACGAACTTTTAGGTGTGTTGTACCGTATACACACATAATAACACAAAACTCCCACATGCGTTACCGGCGCGGCCCTTATGGAAAGCAATAGGGATTAGGAAGTGGAAGATGGGCCAACAAATATCGCACCCATTAATAAGTAGAGTAGAGTAGAGTAGTAAGACACTGATAGACTCGATGGGATCGGCCCATTTATGCTGTGAACTAGTCTTTCATTATCACTACTTCAAGCTACTAAGCATTATGTTGCATGGTTTAAATTTGTGACAAACACAATCTCTGGGAAGTCTCGTCTCGCTCCGATAGTGCCGGCACGGCGCCGGCGCAGGCCCGGTATGGCTACTTGTTTATCCCGTTTCATATGCAACGATCCCGACTAATGGTTAAATGATTTCTTAATATTCTCTTGCTTGTTGACAGTAACATAACGAGTAACACATTGTAATCCAATGTCGGACATTTAACAGGATAAGCTAAAGAGATAAATATTTATATTTCGTCTCGAAATGCCTATATCAGTGGTAAGTTACTTCACACTAGTCGCTTGCTCCTCTCATAGGTGCTAGTATGATCAAGGTGCAATTCTGATCTCTCAATTCCCTCTATTGATGTTAACCCAGATCTAAAACAAACCTGGCGATTCTGTTTATATGTAGTACTTATTATGATTATTTTAATCATACCTCGCTCTATAATATTGTATAATGAATATATTAGGAGGAACTTAGCTTCTGGAGTTGCACTGTACGTCGGTACAGTACGAGTAGAGTGCAGCAGCGAGTGGCCGCCGGGCTGACGATCGCGGCTGCTGCGGTGCGCGCGCGCCGGCCGCCGCCAGTGCCAGCACCACCGCGCGCGGCACTCTCTAAGCGCTCGCTGACAAATGCGAACGACCACTAATTGTAATATTTACGCACCCATTAACGCTCCATTAGCATAAATTTAACACGGCGACAAATTTCCTTGACAGACGCGCCGTTTTATTTCAGTTGATGTTGTTTGGTCAGGCGCGCGTGCGTGCAACCGAGGAATGCGCCGCGGCCGCGCCGCTCGCGCGCCTCTCCCGCGCCTGTCCCGCGCCGGAGCCGCTCCCGTCCCGCGCGTGCGTGTTTACAAACAGCCGCGATCGCTAATGGCGTTATTTCCGAGCGCACTCGCTGCAGCGCCGCGACGCGCGAGCTGATCCCGGCTCCGCGGCCCATTGTTTATTTAAATCCCGCACTCGCCGCTGCGATCCCGGATTGATTAACTGTCGTTTTACGACTGTCGTTCTCTTAAAAATAATACGTGGCGGCACAATGGCGACCGATTTAGAATCACATTACGTGATTGGGAATGTACTTTAACGTCCCGCTAGCGCCGCGCGCTCGCCCGCTTTATCTGCTATAAATTATTCCGACACTCGTGTTTTATTTTAAAAGTAATTTTATGAACTTGCGCCGAATACTAAGAGTATTGGGAGATGCGCCGACGCGCCACAGAGCAGTATTCCATCTCGTAACTCTGCACTCTAATGAACCACTGTAAACAAATTCAACCAGAGCAAACTAACTGCATGTTCTTAGCGTATCCGACTTCGTAAATGTGTTTTTTCTATCTCTGGATTTCATCTGCCTCCAATGTGAAGTACTTACTTATCAAGAGACTATTTAGGATATATCTCTTAGTATCGAAGGCACTATTAAACGTATCATGTAGAAATGCACATGTCTTTTTTATTTGTCAAGCCCCGTCCTGTCATAGCCATTATGCCATTTAAGATTCTGTTTCAAATTGCTGGTTTTAAATGTAAGTATTAACATTGTGTTTGTGTTTGACAATGGCATTCGAGATACTACAGTTTTATTATCAAAAATAGACTAAACATGGAAAACGGAAAAAATCGTAATAGATATAATTGCAAACTTAGTTCATACGCTTAGCCGTTACGAAACAGGCAGGTCACTTTCTTCGTTTAGAAGTTTAAAAACAATGTACGTAGCGTACTGCACATGATGCAGTACGCTCATGTGAAACTAACAATGTTACTGCTACAGTTGCGAACAGTGGCGGTACAAACCAGCGACGTGAAGTGTGTCAACTGTGAGTGTGATGCACCGAGGAGGGTCCGTGGTGCAGGGCGGAGAACACGGCGGTGTTCGGGGCCACTTTTCATATAATAAGCATGTTTTTGAGAGGTAGAGTAGATCTACAATCAGATTTATCTTAAGCCTGACTATGATCCCTAAAACTACATCTAACTTCCAATGTATTTTGGAGGTAGAATAAATACCGGTGATTCTTTACTATTAGTTGATGTGACTCGTCTCATTATTGTGATCCATAATATTTATGGATAACAAGCTAACGTACGGGACTCATAAACGTCAGCATATATTACACACGCATACTGTACAGACAACATACGCGGCCATTTCACTTATTTATATGTAGGACGATACTACAAATAAGTATATTATATTGCGGATAATTTCTAAAACCACTCTATCAAATTATCTCAAACCTCACGTATGGAAACACTGATGTAAACAGGTTCGAAGGACATCACAGCGAGTTTAATGCTTGTCTGACTTCTGTGTAAGAGTCCTGAGTGTTTGCGGGTATTAAGAGCTTACGCCTTATTTGTAGGAAAATAATATGATATGCATAATCATGTTTTCTCCGGTACAGTATAGTGATGAAACTTCGACATATCTGACACCGCCACAAGATGTAGAGACGACAGAATCATTAACATGTTTTTTATTGCAACATTAATATGCGATAGTCACTGAAATGCATTTGACGATGAGTGTGGCCGTACAAGTTGCGTGACTCGGAAACTCCAAACTATTGCCGGCCTTGTTGGATCTGTGCTGTCTCCTCAGAGTGAGCTGCTGTGGTGGGGTTTTCATAATCTGTATAATTTATTATACAGAAGAGATAAAATAAAGTTCTTACCTTTTCAGAACTATAATGTTATAACATATATGACTCAGCTAATTATTATTTTTCTCTTGGTATTTAATAACTAAGTATTACTCTCTGATTCATCCGCATAAAAACCTTTGCAAAAGTATATACTTTAATCTATACTTTAAACCAGGACATGATCTGTCTGTGCGCCAAACTTCATTCAAATCCGTTCAGCGAATAATTCTAACATACATTTAATCATTTTCACAATCATTCGCATTCATAATATTAGGTAAGACTATTTCCCCGGATTATGAAAGACTATACTTACCTTCAGATTAATGACTAAAATTATATAGATAACAAACTAAAATAAAAATTACGAAACATCAATCTTATTCATCACAGATAATACAGCTTCTTTGTGAACGGGAGTGAAACAATGAATACCTTATGATCTTTAATTATTTCGAGAGAGTCATCAAATGACATGTCAATTTAGATACATTGGTGAAAATTTTGCATCAAAATTTTAAGTATGCGATCTTTATATGAATTTTTCTAAATTTCATATCATCAAATTTTTTTTGGATTGCTAATGTGTCTGATATATTGTGGACGACAAAGATTTATTTGGTTTACATGGTTCCACATAAAGTTTGGACTATTTGATTGTCTTTTAATCCAACATTTATAAATGACGAGCTTTTGCCCGCGGCTCCACCCGTGCAATAAAGTTTTTTCGAGCTGAGGTTTTCCGTTATAAAAATCACGCTATATATTTTCCCGAGAACCTATGTCCTTCCCAGGGTCTCATACTATCTCCATACCAAATTTCATCTAAATCCGTTTGATAGTTTTTGAACATAACGCATCCAGACAGACAGATGCGGCGGGGAACTTTGTTTTATCATATATTTCTCGAACTTTTTAAGAGGAACAATTCCGTCATACATACATTGTTGCATAACTTTAACCATTTACGCATCGCACAAAAGGAAATCTCTCAAAAGTAATAAATTTTCTCCATTTTTGCAACACTTCTCATTACTGCTCCGCTTCTATTAGTCATAGCGTGATGATATATAGCCTATAGCCTTCCACGATTAGAGGGCTATCCAACACTAAAATATTTTTTCAGTTCGAACCAGTTCCTCTGTTTATATGTATATCCGTTATTTGAGATTATCGCGTTCAAACATACAAACAAACAAACTCTTCAGCTTTATATAATATTATAGATTTAAATGATAATTTATACATCTTATTTCAGATACTGGAAAGTCGATGCCTTAAGAGATATAATATGTACACATCGCATTGCAATACTTATCTAAAAAGATAACCACAATAAAATTTTGTTCAGACATTTCAATTTCGAGAGATTAATTTGAATCCAAACAAACCTGAAAGTTACATCATTTTTATCTGAAACCGACTCAGGGGACTTCAACAATATTATTTTTTAGATTTAGTCTTAAACAAATAAAAATGTTTGTCATAAAAGTGCCATGTATCAAAGCCATAAAGTAATATAGTTTCGATATATGCTATTCTAGCATGTCTTCTATGGCTTAAGTCATAGTTAGTTTACCGCCATAAATAGCGGACTGTCATAGATCCCATAAACGGCGAGCTCTGCTCGGCACTACACTATGAGTTATCATGTGTTGTGTCGCGGCGGCTATTCTTATTCTATTTTCCAGACCATTTAAATGATTCATTAACATTCTCTCTGAAGCTGTTTAGTTTTATTCAAAGATGACGTTAGGAAAAAGTTTCTGTGACCGATTACGATGTATGCACGATGCACGATATGTTGCAGTGTCTGACACCGCACAGCCGCGTGAGGTGCAAACAAACAGCGTGCAAGTACATCCATCTCCACAGCCGTCAACTTTAAGTATAGCTTTATTTTTTTATTTATTCGATGATTTCGTGACGTCAGCACTTAGCTCAAAAGCCCAATGTCACTTTGCGCGACCTAGAATTCGAACTCGGGACCTGAGTAGTTGTCGATCTACCACACACACAATATAACTACGCCACCAAGGCAGTAGAGAATAATTAAAGCTACAAAAATAAGTATATTATTTGTAATTATTAAGGTATATATTTTTTTAAAATATTAAAGGTTTCGCTTGCGACTACACGTACTACTAGCTTTCATGTTATATATGTAAGTGTCGATATCTACAGTGTGAGTAATCTGCAGCGTGTCACGCTAACAACAGCTAGACTATACTGTTGTCCGGGATCAGGACAGCGTGGTAAGTTTCAGAAGCTTAATCGAAACCCAGCATAGTTTTGGGAAATTTGCAAATAAATAAAAGAAATAGTCCGAGTGCAAAAGAATGCAGCGTGTCAATTCATGAACTACACGCCCTGCGCCGGCGTGTTCCATCTGAGCACGCTCGGTATATGTACGAAAGGGATGAAAGAACGCACAACGTAAATATTCTTCCGGCACACCATCGTGCTTGATAGCGAGAGAATAGTCTGTAGCGCTATGCACTTATTATATATAGATCTATGTTCCCATATTACAATACTCGATCAATATTTAATTAATAATTAATAATTCAATCAATATACAAGTATTGTTCCAACTATTCGATTGGATTGTAGTGCATCAAACCGTCTCATCGGCAATTCCTTGTCTGTTCGAGGACAGACCATATAAATATTCAGACATTGCTACGGGGAGGGGCGTGAAATAAAACTCGTCACATGAAACAATCACAGTACATATGGAATTTATTATATTTATTAAAGTTGATTTATCTATGTGCCGTGGACGCGACCGCTCGTCTCTCACCGTCGATAGCACCGCATTAGTGGCCGGCGCAGCGGCTCTACACTTCCAATGCAACTTGCAGACAACCTTAACTTCATATATTATACTGTGTCAATGAATTACCTACAGCTTCAAATTTTATAATAAATATACAATTCACAAATCTAAATGCATTAACATCATCGTTGACGTACTAGGAAAATTTCTGATAAATTGCTAAAGAAAATATAATACCGTAATACTGTCTGCTAGTTGTATTGGAATAACACTTCCTTTGTCGAATGATATACATTTGGACAACCACTATGTAATTTACAGTACATTACATTATGTCATGTGCCATGGGAACCGCAGGACGAAATGAATGGCTTTTAAATACGGCATCCAAGTCGCAGCGGATGACACACTCGGAGCGACGGTCCTAGCGCTAACCGCATCGCGTCATACGATTACCCGACGGAAAACTGCACTCCCAGGAGATACAACGCCATGTACCTACTCGCAGTGTGCAGGCGCAGCGAGTATCGAACGTTTAAAGAAGATTTATTCTGTGCTTATACCGTCGCGGGCAACAACGCATAACACGACATAGATTTAGTAATAGACGATCGATGTCGATCGGTCGGGTGCGAGGTGGGCACATGTAACTGATGTTTTTTATTCAGGTACGGAAATTAAACCCAATGTAATGAATTCGCGTGAAACTTCGGGAAATTATTCATATTATCATAATTTTAATAAATCTGTAAATATGCCTCAGAATTACGTTATATATAATATTCATTGCAGAAACGGCAATGGATACGTTCACGTTACTATACTTCGACGCCTGCATCACTGCATTTTCTCAACCTAATATGCACCGCGTGTCACCTGTGTCACCTGTGTCACCCGTGTGTCAGCCGCTACGACGACGAGGGAGTCGCGGAGCCACGTCGCGGCCGATATAATTTGATCGCACATATCGGCCGGCTGCGTCGGCCGGTCAATAAGCCGGTGCGTATTGTCCCGACGCGAGGCGGTGCACCGACAGCGCCGACACGCCGCCCGCTCCGCTCCGCGGCGCGCTATTCTCGTCCCGCGGCTCCATTGTTTCGAGATTGCGTAACGCACCGCCGCGTCGCCGCGTGCTCTTCATCCGCCCCACGCTAATTATTATGTTACAAGTTTCAACTTTGAGAGAGTCCATTTCCAAACATTTGTAATCTACCGCAACTAAGATGCCTCGGCAATCTTCGGTAACTATCGGAAATACGAATATGCAATATACAATATTGTTATTAAATAGCGAGCTTATAAAAATACCAATGAATATAGGAGACAGTAAGATGCCTGAAGCTTGGGTTTTCGAAATACTTTTGAAATACAATAGGTTACATTAAGGCAGCTTAGTTGCGACATACATGGTGTTGAGTGCTGTGTGCGGCGCGGCGCGGCTACTCTCACTATGTACAGACGGCGGCGCCGCTGCGCACTCGCCGCTCACCCGCTTACCTTATATACCTCTATATACTCCTCGGGACACTATTTACACACTAAATATCTATCTATAACGAGTACTGCGCACGGCACGTCCGCGCGTCCCGCCGCGCTGTCGCCCAGTCGAGCCGGGCCTGGGCGCTCCGCGTGCTCTGAGTTACTACTATGTAGCGCGCTGCGTCGGGGCCTCACTACAAAGTCTTTACCCATAAAATCCGGTATGTTCGTAATGTAAGTTTTATGTAGGTTGAATGATATTAAATACTTCTTAGGTATCATTTTGAATTAAATATTAATAATAGAAATGTATTTATATATCTTTGAATGACTACCAAAAAGGACCTACTGTCGGGAATCTAGAATGACGGTATACAGGTAAATGTAAATTTTCGTAAGCGCATATTTTTCGTTATCATACCTATCCGTATAAGTTTGATCACACGCTCAGTAGTTACTTTTCGAAATACGAAGCAGTAATTAGCTGTTGCTACAACATATTATACACTGTACAATACAGCGCCAGTAGTCCGATCGACCTGTCATATTATTACTTACATACACCTACCAAAAAGAGCTGTCTGATCTGACCTGATAACACGCGAAAGAGCGGCATTACTTTTTGTATAGAAACATAATGCAAGCAACTGGTCTCTTTACATGACATTGTGTTAATTAGGACACGTGTTTCATGGAACAAAAAAGTCGACATCGGGAGGCTCTGTGGATCATCAGGAACAAGTCTATTCGTAAACTCCATGAATTTGGACACGCAATCGTTTGACTAGTTGGTCAGTCGGCAAATTGACATATAGTGACATCCAATTAAACCTTAGTGTGGCCATGGTTCGTGGTATTTTTTTAGATCAAATACGTGTTACAACTTCGGCCAACTTGCAACATCGGACAGAAAGGCGTGTCGCATCTCACGGTAATAATGACTTAATATTCGTTATTTAGTTTGGTCGCGGTTCAGTCATCCACGAATCCACTACTTATGACGTCATTACCGTCTCACCTACCTACGGAGACACGTATCTTACGCACACGAATTCAGTTTATTGGTAAACGCGCAGCTATCAGCACATTCACAAGATAGAGCATTAAGAACTGAACTTTTGTTATTAATCAAACAGTATACACATTATGCAGCAGATGCTAATCATTATTAGAAAAAGAATCATTAATTTTATTATGGTGATTAGGAACTCAAATCGCGAAACAATATACAAAATTTGACCTGAGTTACTATAGTACTATGCTATGCCGGAGCGATGAGTGCGTCTCAACCGCGTCAGGCCCCGACGCACGCCTACAGTCGCGGAGAACGCGCGGAGGACGCGCGGCGCCACACTTTATACACACTAAATCTAAGCCGTAACGCTAGTGAGCTACGATACAATCGTGTACAACTATACAATGTCTTTGTGAACAGCCTTGCAGTGGAGTCGCGCGGCGGCCGCGCCTCGCCCCGCCTCAGAACCAGTACAGATCCTTGGACGTGTCCTGCACCTGCGCCTCCAGACCTGCGCACAAACAACACGCGTTACACAACACACACATCACCACCGCCTCCACCTACTTAAAACAACTCATATACTAGCACTCAATAACAAGTTATTCTATATCCAGACTTGCTCCAACGTTTCAAATTCAACATATTCCGTCCTAGTAGCCGTTTGTAAAACCATTAAACATTTACAATTCCTTTATATAAAACCTAGTCAAACCTGGGTCAACAACACGGTGCTCTTATTATATCGTTATTTGTAATAAATTCGACATGTTTGGTTCGAAGGCGTCGGCTGAGATCAAAATAGTTAAAACCATCGAATAGTCATAATTACAATAGGGGACCGGCCTATGCTTGATTTTGTACATTATTCTATATATACTGGTTAATAATACGAAAAAGAAGCACTGCTGCGAAAACTGCATAAAAATTAGTTAAAAATGAGCGAGTAATTCATATTTAAAATATTGTAATGTGCAGAAGTGGGCGCGATGTGGGGATATCGCTTCATCTCTTTCTTTCGCACGCGTCTTAATTCCCGATGACGTCACATGTGGGTATTTCGTCTCTTTTCTGTTTCTTGTTAATTACCCCTTCCACCGAAATTCAAAGACTTATAACCTGTTGATTTTTAACCGGATTTTAATAATTCCTTCTGTGTTATAATTTATATTATGTAAATATTTGATAATAGTAAAGAACAAAAATGAGTCCGGTACCCTATTACCTATATCCCAAGCGATAGTACTAAATTAAAAATATCATCTTAATTTAAGCATGCTGTGTTTACATGTAATGTAAGGTTGCATTCAGTAGTCATATATCTTGTGTTTACTCTTATGAAAGTTTATTTTTTGTTACTAGTTTTTAATGAACCAATATATAGAAAAACAATGCTAGATAATACGCGGAGATGTTCAAAATTACTTGGTAAAAATATCACAATATGTATGTTTTTACATACAAAATACAAATAGGTACTTCTTTGTCATACTTGTCTGTCAAAAATATACACAATACTTTTCCATGAAAAATCAAGTAGAAGAGTTTTTAAGTCGTTTTTCGCTATTAACTATAGTTTCTATGTCGCCCATCCACACATGCTTGAAATGACCACCTGTGTAGGTAGTTATATAATATCTTGATTCCAATCGCAAGCTTTTACCTTGAAAGTAAAATACTCCTAGGCAAGACAATACTGGAACAAAAGTAACCTATACTTAATTATCCTTATCCAGAAAATAGTCTTACTGTGAGCGAAATTTGATCCAAATCCATTCGGCGAGCACTTTTATTACAACATATTTGCAATTATATTTTATAATATTAGTAACGAGTGCGATTGCATAGTAAGGTATAGGTATGTAATAGATATTATGATGTTAACTTTCAAATTTTATGTCGTTTCGTTCGATCAAAGATATAATAATATATTTTGTAAGTAGTAAATGGATAATACATTTAAAAACGTATTTCAGCTATGTCTCATATCCGATACTGCATATTTAAGTTCTATTGATTAATTAGTATATATTGTATATAACTTCTCTCTTCCTTAATAGTTTTTAATCGCTAGTACAGTGTTTTTGTTTTTGGTGTACAATAAAGCAATATATAAATATATAGAAAATATATATTACCAAATATATTATGTTGTACAATTTCAAAGATTGCGTGATTATTCTTTAATATGACGTTATAAAATGTGCCATTTGGATGACTATGTCATAAACTCATGATAATTGTCTGCTTGCCCTTTGCTGTTTATCTAATTGTGGTGTTAATGTCGTAATACCGCGGCATTAAACGCTACTCGACATAACAAGGCTGCGCACACTCGAGTAGTTTTGTTACAAGTTGCAACACGGCTGCACCCAAGCAAAGTATGGGAAGTACTACGTGCTGGGAACATCTCATCCTGTCCTACGAATAACAACTGTCTGCCCTGACACGTCCTCAACCAGGATGTATGCACTAAGTATAGAACCTAATTTGCACAAAGAGTTAATCATATGTAGGTATAAAGTATAAAAACACTGGCGTCATGCACTATGTAAAGTCATATGAAACTACTGCCATCGAATAAAAGCACATTCGAAGTAATTATGCGGGATTCTTTGCAGCTATGGATAAAAAATAACGATAACTAAAGAAACACCGGTGTAATACTATCATCGCGGTGGAGGTAAAGCATCATACAATTTACAAATAAAGGACGTATCGCCGTATCATTAGAACGCAATCTATTTCCACAGCGGCTTCGAAAAAATGCTCTAGCCTTGCGGTAGGCCTAAAAGAGCTAGGTATATTCTTTTTCTGACATTAATAAAAATACATTAAAACAGTATCGTTGACTGATATGGATTTTCACAAACGCCATATCGTTCAGGACTTGATTTATTAAACAACACAGAGATGAACAGAATTTAACATTCTCTCTATGACATAAAATAAAAAAAAAACTCTAGTAGCCTAATATCCTGTAGTGGATAGATCATGTCTATCGAATATAGGCCTATTTGGGGAACAGAAAGTTTTCGAATTTAACGAATCTCCCGTTAGTTAAATGGACGGAGGGCTAATCAAC
The DNA here is from genome assembly GCF_014839805.1 of Manduca sexta. NCBI lineage: Eukaryota > Metazoa > Arthropoda > Insecta > Lepidoptera > Sphingidae > Manduca > Manduca sexta. The sequence continues at coordinate 19,527,849 of NC_051140.1, read as the reverse complement.
GACCATCATATTTCGGTTGCGTTTAGAAAAATACCTCAGGGATATCTACGACTGCTTTTTAATTTTCCAAAACGAATATAAACGCTCTCTCTCCCTTGCGTTAGCTTTCGAAATTCCATGAAACGAATTAGATATGTGTCTCCTTCGATACATATTTTAAAACAATGTCCGCTGCCGCGTCTATCTGTCGAAACGCGATAAACTGAAAAAGATTTCGATGAAATTTGATATAGAGATAGTTTGAGACCCTGGGTAGGACATTGGCTACTCTTTTTCTTACTTTAATACTTTCTTACTTTTTATCTTTTTAATGAAACTTTTATCCCGGAAGAACTCTTTAACGCAGGCGGAGTCCCGAGCAAAAGCTAGTCAATGAATAAATGTAAATTAACCGTGGAACCCTTGAAAGCGTAGATGAAAGTGCAATTACGGAACCCATGGTTCGGCGGATTATTTTATCCTCTACTAAAGGCGAACGTATTGTGTAAAATAATAATAATAATATCAGCCCTGTATTATATACTTGCCCACTGCTGAGCACGGGCCTCCTCTACTACTGAGAGGGATTAGGCCTTAGTCCACCACGCTGGCCTAGTGCGGATTGGTAGACTTCACACACCTTCGAAATTCCTATAGAGAACTTCTCAGATGTGCAGGTTTCCTCACGACGAACGTATTGTGTGTTGGGCTCAAAAAATCATATTTTTTATTAGATAACTTATAATACCGGCTTTTGAGTGACGCGATAAGTAGACCACTATGTCTGAATGTAAATTACTAGTAGCAACAGTAAACGCCACCTAAGATATTGAATGACAAAGCATGGCACTGCGCTGCAATCATTTACACGAAACTAGATGCCCGGCATCCCACCACCGCGCGACAATTGACAAGAGACATACCATTACACGAATTATTAAATGAGTTATATTGTTGCACTTTTACAATGCGATGTGTAATATTATCCACTATGCGACCAGACAGTTCATTGAACGTGCGGCGCACGGCAGCTCGGTGCCCGCTGCCCACAGCCTCACTATTTACTCCCAAGTAGTGATTGAGTGGTCCAGCGCTGTGGGGGCCGGTGTGAGGGCCGGTGTAGCGGGCTGGAGGGGGAGGTGCGGTAGATGAGCCGCTATCGACCGCGTGCGGCGGCGGCACGGGGGGCGGCGGTCAGCGGATTGGCCGGCCGCGACCCGCCCCGCGCGCCATCGCTCCACACACCGCCGCTCCTCAGTGAGCAGCGGCGGAGTGGCACTCACCACTCGACACTACAGCCGCGTCACGCTCTTGACACTGCATCTTTTTTCATTGGGAGTGTTAACAAACATTTTACTCATTATTTTACGATATCGATAGCATAGGTATCAACAATATCTATGATGTCATACTATACATGTATTTTATCTTGCCTTCTTGCTCATTTTGCAGACCCAAATTCTATTTGTAAACAATTCGAATACTTACATGTGTGTTGGAAATACTGTCTGTTTCTATTGAAAAAGGCTTTATGTATAATATCATGAGCGATATATTAATTTGGCCGCTTTTAAGTGATAGTGGTGAATGGTGCGTCCTATCGTGTTGTTTGGTGAGGGGAGCAGTAGATAGTGAAGGTACTAATATCAGTCAACCAAACTAGGCCACGAGGGTTTATTGAGACGTTCCGTTCACCCCACGACTTTACATATTAGTCTACGTGACTAAAATAGTTAAATATAATTATCAATGACCATTAGGTATTGTTGGCAGCCCAAAGATTCGTCATTTGGAATACTCGCGGATGCTTGAAGTTTGTCATACGCACAGACACCGCGGCATTACCTCGGCGCCAAGCGCGGCTGTTTCTTCACTCGAAACAATAATTCACAATGCTGTGACAAATATCAATATTTTTTTATATGTTTAACCTAATGGGTGCTATTATTTATCATTTAGGTACCTATGCTAAAATCGAAAATATCAACAAAACAATTATATCATATACCTACCTATCATTTCAATGTGCTGAATGCTGAATTAAACTACTAAGTACTTATAAATCGATAAATAGTAATAAGTATAGAAACAAGATAATGTAATATAATAATTTTTTATGTTGATTTTTTATGAAAAATCTTAATAAAGATAATAAATATATTTACGTAACACAACATTTGACATAATTTTACAATTACTATGTAGGTACATGTTTGTATGTAGTGTAACTTTTTAAAGCCGTCCGACCGATCATTATTATGTTTGCCACTATAATAATATTATATGTTAGGACGAATGAAAACGTTTACAACGTTAGGTTTAGGAGGTTTCTATATAGCAGTGATACTTTCTCAACACAAATAAATAAACTTTTAGGACTATGCGCCTGATTTGCAATATGAGTTGAAATGTTTTGCAGTCGTTACGCGGCGGTGAGGGTGTTGCCTCGTCCCTCGCGAGCAGAGGGGGGAGTGTGGTGAACATTGCGGCTCCTTTCTCGCGCGCAAATTAATTTTAATAGCGGTGATTAGAGACGATGTTTCAAGAGAGCCGACGTTTTTACCGCGCCCGGACCGACCCGCAATTACTGCCCCGAGCTCCCCCCTCTCACATCTCCTCCACCTCACACACACACACACACACACACACACACACCCGTCAACACCCGGTGTAAATGCTGGTGTGTTTATGGAATAGTATGTGCAAAGTGTGGCTATTAAGAGTAGTGGAGGGGAGAGCGCGCCGCGGTCATAAAGTCGCGATTACGACTGCAACGACACTTTGATTACATTCATCCTAATAGTGGCGGTGCTTCCACACAAGCCAGATATTTATAATTTGTTTACAATGATATAGTTACTTCTGTAGGTAAGGTGCGTTTACATTGTTCGCACTAGCTGAGATCTTAATGTCTAGACGAATAGTAGAATCATAATATATTTTTCTGTCATAATAAATTATCTAGGTACTGTTTGACTACCTCTACAGTCTAGATACCTCCTATCCTCAGTGCAAAAATACACACGGCGAAAAGTGGATGCACTAGTTGCGCCTCTGCCTATCCCTTCAGGAATAAAAGGAGTAAATATGAAACAACGCATCTAACTGACTACAGAGAACTTGATATTGCAATTCCAAGCAGCAATGTGTCATTCAAAGACACTTACAAGCTGCGACTCGGAGGCGGGAGTCGAGGCACGCTGCTCGCGGCCGAGATCAATACCTCCTAATATACTGAACTGCTGGCACATTGCGGACATGTAGAGTGGTGCGTGACTAGTCATTTGGGCTCAAAGGCCCCGCCGCGCCGCCGCTCGTTAGCGCAGATCTAATCACATCAGATCGGCACCGATGGAGTCGTTGGGTCGGAACACCACGCGCTCTCCGAGCCCGACACACACACTGGTGTATGTGGACGGTTACACCGTATTATATTATCGTGTAAATGATCATTACCGCCCATGATGCACTAATGACCTGTGCGACTCCCATATGCCAACATTTAGGCAGCAGGGATATTAATTAGGTAAATACAAGGTACTTTTGTTCCTCAGGAAATTCTCAAAGACGTAAAGCAGCAGCATTGGCATTAAACATCGAAACAATGACATCAGGGCTCCGTCGAAGCAGGTCCGCGACCTAGTGGGCTTATGTCGTTTTACCTATCTGACTAAATGGTAGCTCTCATTTAGGAGAATGCCGTTATGACGTATATATAATTAGTCGTCATGCTGAATGACAACCTGGATATTATAGCTGTATTAAATTATTTCACTGTTGCGCACTGACCTGCGATGAACTGGGAGGTGTAAGGTTTATCGTCTTAACAGTTTTTTTTTTTATTTTTGGTACGATACGCTACAATATTTCTTTAATTTGCAACCGTATGTTATAAAAGTGTTAATTCTAAATGAGTACTTGTTTGTATACTGACCGGGCACGGCGGGGTATGAGTAGGGCGAGCAGGCGGCGGGGTCCAGGTGGTGCGGCGCATGGTGCTGCGCGCCCCACTCGACCGGCTTGTACTGAGGGTGCAGCGCGCCGCGGCCCAGCAGCAGCCCGCCATAGCCGGCGGCGGCCATGCTGTGGTGCGCCTGCGCCGCCTGCGCCGCCGCGTGATACTCGGCCGCGTGCCGGTGCGCCGCGTGCCCCACGCCGTACCCGCCGTAGTGCTGATGCCAGGGGTCGTACTCGTACAGGTCCACGCCGCACGCGCCACCCGCCGCACCGCCGCCCGCCACGCCCGCCGCCGCCGCCGCGTTGAAGAACGACGCCGGCAGGTTGCGCGACACCATCGGCACGCTCTCTGGGAACAAACACATACAATATAGATACCTCATCCCTCACCAAACCGTTTATATCATAGAGCTACTTTAAAATATAAGCTACAGGTAGTGTTGCCAGGTCCTCCTTGTTTAAAATCGGTGCAAAAGATAAAACAAATTCCATCTCTAAGAGACAGACTAAAAACAAACTTATACCTACAGCGATAGTGATGTGATGCGTATTTTATTTTTTATTATAATGGTTTTTAATACATTAATTGATGCATCGGGCCATTTAGTGTCCCGATGAATCAATTAATGTATTAAAAATGATCAGGTGCAAATCGGGACACGTCCCCAGAACTCTGAAACTCGGGACGTATCGCACAAATCAGAACACCTGGCAACACTGGCTACAGGTCACGTGGCGACATACACAAAAGTCGACGAGGACAATCGGGGTTTCATATGTTTAACAAGGTTTCCGGAGGGCCTAACGACCCCTGTAATGCCGACAACGCATCTATGATTCTACTGGAATTGATGCTAGTTTGTGTAGATATACACATTTGTCGCCTAACCTTGAATGAGTTATGATCGTCACAACTCACAGCCTACGGACGCTGTTACTGAACCACACGTACACAGTACACAGTACTTAAACTCATTTTTACTGTTCATATTTTTCAACAGAATGTACATACGTGTAGTGACTACACACTAAACAATCTCGTCAACTACTTCTCAAATGGATCCGCCTCCACGGGTCAATGAAGGGTCAGTAGTAGAGGTGCACAGTTATAGATGACAATGAGCGGAACGAGCGCTGCCAATTAAACCTCCGCCGCTGACTCCCGAGCACCGAGCAAGGAACGCTCGCAATACTGAACGCCTAAGCATTATTTTAGAATACTTGATTGAACCATAAATAAGTGATTTGGTTTGTCACTTGATTGAGAAACATACGGGTATCATTTAAAAGGAGAGGGATTCTAATGGACGCATATTGCCAAAACTCTATTTATTTTTAAATTTTAAGCTTGTTTCAAATATTACTTTTATGCAAAAACAAAAGCAGAACATAGCTTTTGTCCCGATCTGCCTCTGGTCTACGCTGCCTAGTCATACTTCTCCCTGCATATTGTAACAGACACTATAAATTATTTTACTTTTAAAGCTAGCTAATTTTAATCGACTTCAATAAAGGTCGAAATTCTTACTTCCTGAGTGTTTCTCTGTCACGTAGGTACCGTTATCCTACTCCATTAAATAGATTTCGCTATACGCTTTTTTTAATATGTTACGGATATGATTTAGACTAGTACGACCGGCCTCCTAGCCGACGACAGCTCCCTCTAGGGGATACAGAGACAGGGCAGATATACGAGCTGATAGAGCCAAAACTATTGACGTATGTATAATAAATAAATGCATGGACCGGAAATCAGGACCAAATTTGTGCTCCAAAAGTTATCACCAATTAGTAATAAGTCGTTGATTTATTTGAAATATCCGTGTGACAAGATGTCACAGCGTCCTTAGATATTAATTTTAAAATAACATATTTACAGAAAATATGCCAATATGCGCATTAAACACTTGCCAATAACAATCGGAAAAATATGAAATATTTTACTTTGGTGTTATATTATTTTACGGTACATTGAGTAACCATCTCATGAGCGCATTTGTATGACAATCTACAAAATGTCCGCTCTATATAGCCTTAAAACTCTTAATTAACGGACTTCAAAAAAGGGGGAGGTCAGTAAAAAATACAGTCGAATTGAGAACAATTCGACTGTATTTTTTGTTTTGTTTGTTACCTCAGGACTTTTGACTGAAACATTTTATAGTTACAGATTCTATAATCCTAATTTTATAAAATTTAGCCTTAACTAGAGAATTCAATAAACAGATAAATCTAAGTTGTAGATATAGCAAACTATCGCATAGTCATAGGAAAATCCTATATCAAAAGTCGAACTAAAAATTCAGTTACAAAAAAAAATATATTTCAGAACGAATACTCGTACTTAATGTGCTTGAAGCCGAAAAGGACCGCAATTTGGTCTCGTGTCGAATATTTAATCTTTATCGTCTATAAATCCACAAAATGGCAGCGGTAGTATGAAGAATTACATATTTTAAGAAAAGCTCATACGAGGCTCTGGGTTGCAGACTCCGGTACTGAACAATACAGATCGAAGCACTCCGCTTGCCGCATTAAACGCAAGAGTTCCCGAAACCAACCAAACATTAAATGTGTCATTAGAGAGTAGAGACCTATTCAAAAAATAATTACTAATTAGTGTCCGACTGGAACTAGTTTTTCGACCAAAATCTAAAACGAATCACATTTGGTGGTGCAGTTGTGTGACTGTGACAATGTACGACTGCAGCGATGCGGTCTCGGGTTCAATCCCCTAGCCGGGCAGTGATATTAGATTTTTCACTCAGTGGCAGTCCGTAGATTGTTATTTCTCAACGGAGATCAGCCAGTTACGCAGGATATATTATAGTGCACAAGTGTGTGCGCAATACACAGGTGCACTCTCTGTTCCTTCACTCTCATAGTTCGGTGAGACGGTAAGCCGACATTACCGGAGAGATATCAGGCGCAGGACCAACGAATGTCAATATTTATATGATGGTAACATTACTCACAAACAAATTGTCTATGGTAAAATGTAAATTGTCAGTGGTAAAATATCACTTGAAATGTAAACGTCTTTTTGCTGTGCATCTATAATATTAGTCAATCTAAAAGCCACAAATTTCTATAAAATTAAAAAAGTGTTGTGTTTGTGATTTACTAAATATGCCTCCTATAAGGCGGCGGACAAATTTAGGCAGAAAAACCCGAAATGACAACAATTATTTTTTGATTACTTTAATATTGGCAACATAATGCAATTGTTGACTTATCAACTTTCTTTTTTCTTTTTTTATCTTACTAGCTGACACGGTGTCCCGAATAGCAGAATAAGAACAAAACAAATTTAAAGAATCGACTGTTAGGCGGTACGAAGTTCGACGGGTCAGGCAGTATGAAAAATTTTTTTTTACTAAAGTTTCTCTTAATCAGCAATAAAAATTAACAACAAATCTATTCATATTAATACAATACAATAACAGTTTAATTGATACATTTTACGTATGTCTTTGATGTTTTGATCTTCTGATATTATAGAAAGCAAATCATTTTAAACTCATAAAAATGCTAAGAGCAGTGGTATGGCACGCAATGGAATGTCAAGAGATAAACTTTATTTCCGGCTTGATTTATCAGTATGTTAAATAATAAAAATAAAGGTGGTAATAGATTAGATTGGCTCTTGAACCTTCCTCCATAATCACATCGCTCTAACTTGGTAGCGGAAAATACGATCGACCCACGTGTGCTTTGCTTCTCATAATAGTGGAGTACATGAAGAATGTGAACAAGTGTCTGGGTATGAGAATGTGACAATTTTGTAATCTGTTATCGTTTGTAATTGTACCTAAATTATAGTTTTCCTCAATTTGATATATTTATCTAAAATTACAAGTCGCAGCTATAAACAAAACAATTCCTACATGAGTTTAGTTAATTTCTAAATATATCAATTTTAATATTATATTCAGATATGATGAAATAATGCCAAAATTATATATTATAATAAAAAATATCAATAAATAATGGTTTATTTTAAATTCCCTTCAGTATTATGTTTTATTTTCGCTAAACTATTCGCGCGGGGAAGGCTTACGAATGTAGATTAAATTGCAGTTTCCCCAGTTTTCAGCTGAAACCGTAACCAAACTGAAACTTCAATCAGACATTAGAAGATATATAATATTTTATATCCGCTCGGATAGCGACCACCATGCACAAGGTGTTGAATCTCAATACTGTAATCTATTCTGAAGTCTAATAATTCTGAATTCTAATTTGAATATTGCGTCGATCGCGTTCCAGGATCAGTCTGTATATTATATCCGTGTATAACAAGTCAGCATCATTGTGTCGACTGCCGAGGGGTAATCATCTCTCGTCAGTCGACATTGTTTTGGACTACACCTACCATCACGTGCCGTGAATGAAAGAATAGTCTTTAAGAACAAAATATAATTATCCACAGTGTACAAGTCTAGTTCGGCTCGGAAAACAATACGAGGTACGTGACCTGTGTGCTTCGCAAAAACATTTACTGCAGATCTAATCACACTTTAGTTCATCTGTGTAAACGCTCACACAAAAAATATACACAAGAACCTATACAGTTTTCCATTTATTGATTGCTGGATAGTTAATATTTGAACCAGGCGGCTGGTAGCGGCGCGGGGCGGTATCGTCCTAACATTAAACTAATTCAACATTCCACTACGAGCGAGGTTCCGAGAATCAAGCGCTCGCTCTCATGTGCCAACGAGCTCCTTAAATGCCCTTCAGAGTTGTGACACGCGCGGAATCTCGTCGGACCGCCCCCTGCGCCCCGCGGTCTCCGCGCCCGCGCCCTCGCAGCCCGCGCCGCTCCGCCGCGCCGCGCCTGCTCCGGCGCTACACCACCGACCGCCGTCGACCGCCGCGCTGACCACATCGCACTCATTGCACATTTACGCCTACATTGGCCACATGCATTGCTTTCGATAACAGCCGGTGCGACGCATGCGCCCAGACGCGTCGGCACCTCGCCGCGCCGCGCTGGTACGAGCAAAAGTTTTTACTCGCGGCGCGGACAAAGGCGGCCTGTGCGCCACAACGCGCCAGCTTTTTGCTAGTCGAGCCCTTTCGGCCGCGTTTAGGTAATAGCCGGTGTTTTTCTAAAACGTTCGCCAAACTATGCGCGGGCTCGGCGCCCTATGTACCCACTTTTTGGGCGCGAGCGATCCCGCGGCGGCGATTGATCACGGCGGCTGACAGAACTCACCGCGCCGAACATAAAAATATCTACAGTCAGACACTTCTGATACAACGTGCCGCAGTATCAACTACGAAGGACTTTGCTACAACATATAAATTTCATCACACAAACATTAATTTTAAAAATTGTACCACAGCCGGTTTCAGAGACTATCAAACTGAACATCCGCAGTAGATGAAGCGGATGTAAGAGGAGATATACATAGAGCAGACTGGAAAAATATTAGCGCTGTGGGTCGGTAGTGTGGACGGAGGCGAAGGCGATACAACGTGTTGGCTCTACACTGGTAAATTAACGCGCCGCTGTACTATAAAGCCTGAGGGCGGCCGGGGACTCGCTCGTGCAACCTGCTCGCTCGCGAACACCAGCACTGGATGGTGTTGGTTAAATTTGCAGTTTTGCATTGGTTCCACTGCTTATTTCTTATACGTCTATTTATTCTATATTTCTTTGTCTAAAAACATGAGTATCGTTTTTTTTATTCTCAATTTAAAAGCACTTATTTAAGTGCAGATTGGATCCAACCCTATTATATCGTGGTTAATGGCACATACTGTATAAAATGGGCTAAGTACTCTGTCATACAATTTTTGGTCATTCGAGCCGGATCATGATACACTTGAGCCGTAGACGCACTCTCATATCAATAAAGCGCTTCCTTTTATAAGGAATCTAGAAAACGCGAGGCTTTGCTTAAACGTAACCATGCTCACCTTTGGGCTTGTCGAGCGACAGCGCACGCGCGAAGTGCTCGTCGACGACGGCGGCCACGTCGCCTGAATAGTGTGTAAACACGACGCAGTTAGCGCTGACGTACTGCGCCCGCGCACGGTTTCCCCCACCGGCCGCTCCACCGCCGGTGGCCGAGCCTGCGCCCGTCGCGCACTCTCCTTCGGACTCGGAGGAGCCGTGGGCGTCGGCGCTGGCGCGACCGTGCGGCAGCTCTTCCTCCTTGGCGCGAAGGCGCGGCGCGTGGTGCGGCGCGTGCGCATGCGCGTGCGGCGGCGAGCCCGGCGACTGCGCGCCCGACGACGCCGACCCGGAGCTAAGCGCACCGCCCGCGCCCGCTCCGTATGCCTCACTGGCCGCATTGCCGCCGCCGCTGCCACTTTGCACGTTAAACTGCACGACATAAAAAACAATAAACACCATGCCGCGTCGGTACAAAACATAATATGACATTAAACCTAATAGATATTACTTGTGCCCACGTGAGCTTACATAATATTTATCCTAAGCAATCGTATAAAGCACTAACGCAAACGACAAAACTATGGAATTGTCGTCAATATAATAAGCCATCATAGCCATACGGTTATTGAGCGGTAAAGTAGACTTAACATTTAAAATTACACAAACAATAATGCTTTTGAAAATCTACTAAGTATGTTACAATGTCCTGTAGCAGTGAGAGAACACATAGTGTTGCTAATTGTATTGCATCTACCGTGCAAACCTGCTGGCTCCAGTAGCTCCACTATGTCACAGAAAACTAATATAGTGTAATAACTTTTTGTTGTATCTTAGTCGCTAAGTTAAATTACAGGAAGTCTGAAAATTTCCCGGGATCTTCTAAACTCGTTCACTTAAATGACAAATAAAGCACTAATACTAAAGATTCTTGGTTCAAGGTGTTCATAGATGATCGTCAATATCAGCCCGCTTATTCAGAATATAATAAATGCCAAAATAACTCTGTCTATAATGCTTTCAAAGTAACATCATCAGGATTTTAAAACGCATATTAATTATATGAAACTGCACCATTTTCTTCACCTTTAGAGTTTAAATGCCAAGACTTCTAGAGGTATTTCACTCACTTCAATGCCCTCAAAGCCGGGAAACCCCAGTGAACGGCCCGGCGGCGGAAATAGACAAAGCTGCCAGACAGAAATAGTCGGTATCGATAGAAGAGACGTAGGTAGCGGGTATTGGTGTGTCCATCGGTTGTTAATGTCGGTGATGTGCCGCGGAGTTCGCCGGTCGATCACACGGAGGCTCGTTCATGACACACTAGTTTTTGCGGCTCGCCGGCTCACCCGGCGCATTAAAGCGGCAACGTCCCCGCGACCGGTTCCGCTCAGTCAACGCTCGCGGCGGGCTGCGCCGGCGCGCTGCCCGGCTTATAACGCACACCGTACATTTGTATTACATTTTATAGTACTTATCTCCGATGCGCATTGCTGAGGGAGTTCTCAGATGCAGTACAATTTGCGACCTGAGGTCGGATCCCCGATATTAGTTCTACAATAATATACCCAGGAGAGAATTCGCCAGCAAGTTAGACGTCGCTTCGGGAGTGCCACTAGTAGGCCAGCTGCTGCTGCAGGATGCCAACCTTAGCAATATGGTTTTTAGACCATAGCCCGGCCAATCATGCGAGTTCGTCTGGTCTGTTTTCCTTTATTTAAGGGTCCGTGACTTCAATATAACTACTCACGTTGTAGATTGTTGCATACACGTTGTGCTTTACACATAGAGTAGTAGCAATTATAGTTATTATAGGTTCCTGACTACTTCGACAGCTCTCCGGTAGAGACGATTTGGCTTGTTCACAACAGGGTGTCATTGTGTAACCGGGAAAAACGAGACATACATACACCATTTAACAAGAATGACACGGTTTTATGACTAATAATATAGTATCAACATGAAGCACATCGGCTTCCGTGGCGCGTCGGCCAAGTAGTTGCCTATGACACTTTCGTTCGAACACGGAGAGATACACATAATATTTAGTGGAGAGATTTATTTAGGTTCTAGTGAAATGGGGCAGTTTTCATATCGCCTGATGTCCTCGACGTAATACTTTTATGGTTATGCAGATAAAGCCACATTATATTTAGAATAGACTGTCCTACCGCCCCGGCTTGGCGCGGGTAGCAGGACATAATATCTAGGTATAAGTATACATTTTTTCTATCGCATAAACATTAATGAATTATACACATAAACCTTTCCTTTGAATAACAACGTCGATTGGTGAAAACCATATTATGAAATCACATTCAAGCCGACGTACAGATGCGACGAAGACTTTTTTTATGATATACACTAGATATGGCTCGCGGCCGCGCCCGCTTGAAAAAGATGTTCCAGGACAAAAAAAAGCTATAGAACTTAGGAGTAATATAGCTTCCTATTAGTGAAAGAATTTTAAAAATCGGTTCAGTACTTCTAGAGATTAGCTCCTATAAGCCTACAAACAAACTCACAAACTTTTTCTCTTTATAACACTAGTATAGATAAGAATAGTGACTACTCACCCTATCGTACTGGAAGTGCGGCGCGTGGTGGAAGGAGCGCGCGGCACCGCGCCCGTACAGGTAGGGGTAGTAGGCGCCGTACATCACCTCGGGGCAGCTCACCGCCATGCCGCCGGCGGGCCGCGCCTGCGCCCCATGCCGCAGCCGCCGCGGCCGCCGCGCTGCGCCCGCGCCTCTCCCGTCTCCCACTCACTGCACACGCTCCTGGACACAAAATACATTCACGCTGTTGTAACCAATGTTTACTATTTAAGTTAACAACTTAAAAGATTCACAGTCAAATCCGCCGCTCACCCTACAATATTGTGTTGAGTGGACAGCATTAGAACACCAACAACATTAACATACTTTATCTGTCTAATCATGTTAATGGTGTGGTAGCACCGCACTACGGAGTGCGCTGCCGTGAGACCTTTGTGTTGCGTTCAATCCATCTATACTATTATATAAAGCTGATGAGTTTGTTTGTTTGAACGCGCTAATCTCAGGAACTACTGGTCCAAACCGAAAAAATATTTTTACGTTGGATAGCCCTTTGTTCGTGTTGTGCTATAGGCTATATATCATTACGCTATATTCAATAGGAGCGGAGCAGTAATGGCTAATCTCAGGAACTACCGATTCGAACTGAAAAATTATTTTTGTGTTGAATAGTCCTTTGTTTGTGGAGTGCTCAAAGTTATATATCATCACGCTATGACCAATAGGAGCGGAGCAGTAATGGCTAATCTCAGGAACTACCGGTTTCAACAGAAAAATTCGTTTTGTGTTGGATAGCCCTTTATTTGTGGACCGGTATAAGCTATATATCATCACGCTATGACCAATAGGAGCGGAGCAGTAATGGCTAATCTCAGGAACTACCGGTTTGAACTGAAAAAATCTTTTTGTGTTGGATAGGTCTTTGTTCCTAGAGTGCTATAGGCTATATATCATCACGCTATGACCAATAAGAGCGGAGCAGTAATGAAACATGTTGCAAAAACGGGGAAAATTATAAGTTTTGAGAGCTTCCGTTGCCTGCGCTACGTAAACGGTTAAAGTTATGCAACAACGATGTATGACGGGATTGTTTCACTTAAAAAGTTCTAAAAAATATATTATAAAACATAGTCCCCCGCTGCATCTGTCTGCCTGAACGTGTTAAACTCAAAAACTACTCAACGTATTAAGATGAAATTTGGTATGGAGACAGTTTGAGACCCTGGGAAGAACATAGGCTCCCGGGAAACTACTACTTTTATAACGGAAAACTTTAGTCTGAAATACCTTATAACGCGGGCGGAGCCGCGGGCAAAAGCTAGTATATCTATATGCCTAATAGTATGTAAAAAAATTTAAAAATATTAATTCGGCCGAAATTGGGTTTGATTTATTCTTTAATTTAAATAATATATTAGTACTTAATATTAATTTACAAATCGTTGAGGAGCCAAGCAAGCTGGTCGCCTGATGATAACAACTGTTCTTTAATAATTACTCTAACTACAATAATCTCCAAACCGAGAAACCACGCGCAAAAAGCTGTTCGACGAAAGACATTTTTTTTAATGATGATGCGTAAGCGACCCAACCTAACTATAACTATAAACTCGGGAAACAGACACAATGGAGCATTAGGCGTAACCTTGCAGAGGTACTACTACTGTCATACAGAGATGAACTACAGCGCTATAACTGTTGGAGGTTTAGTGTGGCACCCCTTAATCCCAACACAAAAAAAAACTATCTGCACCTGATGGTGAGTGAATAGGTACAATCTAGTAAAGATGTTGGTTACATTGGCGCGGCGGTTGACCAACGAGACAGTCACCACAATTATGCCGGCCTGTCTTGTCAAAAAAGAGATTTATTAGAAAAAGCCACTATGGCGTGTTCTCCTCCATGTGTTTGGTGGCCGCTGATCCAGTGGCAGCCGGGTACTAAATATTATGTATTTAGAACTTTTAGCATAATATCATACCATATTTTTTTCTGTCCACCTATTCGACTAATTCTGATTAATAGCCGTATAGTAACTATACGGCTATTAATCACTATAAAATAATAACAAATAAAATTTGCATGATGTAGCCTGACAATGAAATCTGACAATTAATGGTTTTCTGCTACACACTAATAGTTTTAGTTACAAAGGTAGAAATAGGGTAGGTACATAGAAAAGGTAAAACATTATAAATATGCAGTCAACATTTTTGTTCACGGGTAAATGACGACGCTATGTAGAGTAAAATTATGAACTCTACACGTAGGAAATAACAAATATTATGTAGATTACACGTCCGATTGACGTTCGTCATTGAATAGAGTTTCGAGTTGAGCATTCGAGTTGTATGCATTGATGCTATTTAATGGCATATAATGAACACTAGAAAATCACAATTATGAATCACTTTTGACCAACAATTAACCTTTTTGAGAGAATATTTGAAAACTCGCATTTTTTGTGAAATACGTGGTCAATAAAGGCAGCAGATAACACATTTATAATTTTTTTGATAAGTCAAAACTAGTAGTGTGTTATGGCCCGTGTCATACTAGTGTTCGGTCACTCTGCTTATGGCAATCGGCTCTACTCGCCGGAGAAATTGAGTGTCAACTGATACAAACAAAATTTATAAATTTGACATTTATATAAATGACAACGTATCTCAACTAATCAGTCTTAGCAATGTTCTAATGCACCTTCTTTTGGAAAGAGCCTATCGCCTTGTTCATGTCCTTGAGACCTAAGCACTACAGTCACACGTAATACAAGTACGCCACCGGAGTCAGGTGCTACATCCCCTCTCATGGATAGTCACACGCTTATGATTATAATACTGACACTATTTTTGTTGGAGTCGTTTATTTTACGCGAACTCGACAGTACACATACTTTATAGGTACGTATAATATAGCACATACTTCACGAGTATTTAAATCTCTACACCTGTCGAGCGACCACACACGCTCAGTCTGTGTAGCGGATAGTTTACATGTTAATAAGCACCTTCAGTAGTAAACTATGGCCATTTGAGTGAATTTAATATGTTTGTTACTAGTTTTTCTCGTTTCGGCGGGCGCTCGGCCCGAGATGCGAATCAGCGCACGGTTCCAAGCTCGGGCCCAAGCTCCATACACTTATCGCCCAGCAACGGAAATCTTCAGATAAATTTAAAGCCAACTATACTATCTCTACCTATGTGTAGTATGTGTATTTATATGACAGTTATCGCTTTAAACAGATATTGTAGTACTTTACTCATTTTATTACTATTTCTTTAGGAGTTCAGATTAGAGTATGACTTTTGTATTCGATCGGCTAATGCATTTACGTGACGAGTTGCATAGAAGTTAGCAATTGGGAAACAAGCCCTAAATATAAAAGATAACAAACGTAAGATGGGTAGCTACTGATAAAATTTTATGTTATATCATATACAAACCCGGTCTAGTGTGGGTCGATGAGTGAAACACACATTTTATGCTAACATGTATTATGGTTATATTTCACTTTTATTCGTATGTGTAAGGTAAACAAAGTAAATCATTTCAGTTTCACCTTAATATACACAACACATTGTCAACCATGTAATGTATAATGTTACCGGTCTACATGACTGTGGGTATCCCTTCACGTACCATCAGTTTAAAAAGAAAACATTGTAAATGATCATCGATCGTCACAAGCGTTCGATTTGTGGATATAGATATGAGTTAAGCTGAGCGACATGTCACTACAGGTAAACAAGGACCCGCCTGAGTAAGTAGCGACATATTATATATTTTGATCACAAAGCAACAGAGAGAAATCAACTGCTTCGACGTGGTTTGACACTATTGTAATAGGTGGATAAAATAAAATTTGACTAATTTTAGTCACGTAGACTTTACACTATGATGTGTGCAATGCAATGCCACCCAGTAGTTTTACATTATGTGTTGGGCGTCGCTACCTAATGTTTGTGAACGTGGTCATGCTCCAAAAACCAAGCCACACATTACACAAAATAATCAATTAATGTGTTTGTGGGGCACCATGACTGATGCTTATTTTTCGTATAGTATCTGATTATTGTCATACTTTTTACAAAACACATTATGATACAACACATAACACAAATTCGAAACATACATTTGAATCAGTATCGAGTAGTGTGGTCTCTGCCGGACGCTACCACACCTCAACATACAGTTTATGTAAACTAGGATATTTACATGGTTACAGATGGTAACCAATGTGGAGCTGTTTTAATATAAATATTTGCACTCTGACTTCTGCCAGTATTCACATAAATATCATTATTAATAAATAACATCAATATGTTATTATACCTAGTCTTGCCATAAATATTGTAATAAAGAAAAAAGAAAATTGTTAACTGCAAATAACATTTATTACTTTTACAGTGTGTCAGTTTAATACATAAATATAAAACAATTAAAAATATAAAAAGCTTATTCGAAGTGGTCTCCATTGGCTGCAATACAGTCCTTTAAACGATGAGGCCAGTTATCAATAGAAGCACGCACTCTTTCCATGGGAAAATTCTTCACTGCCAATCGTATAGATTGTTTTAGGGACTCCAAATTATCATGGCGTTTAGAGCAAGCTGTACTCTCTAAAACTGACCACAAATCATAATCCAGCGGATTAAGATCGGGACTAGACGACGGCCAGTCTTCAGCTCTGATGAAGTCCGAAACGTTCGATTCCAACCAAGACTGCGTGGACCGAGCTTTATGACCCGGCGCCGAGTCTTGCTGGAAGGACCATACTTGGTTATTGAACATGGTGATGTTAAGGGGCTTAACTACCTTCTCAAGAATGGTATCTTGATACACTTGTGCCGATGTTTTGATACCTTTTTCACAAAAATATGGCTCAGTCACTCCTTCATAGCTAACACCCCACCAAACCATCACTGAAGTCGGATAATGTCCACGTTGCACTCTGTCGACTAATTGGGAAGCTTCCTTAGAGCTTTGAGCATAAATACGGTCATTTTGTTTGTTAAAATGTTGCTCAATTGTAAAAATTTTCTCATCCGTAAACAAAATTTTTCTGTGACCTCCCTTTGCGTACCGCTTCAGTAGTTGTTTCGATTTTACCACCCTATTCTTCTTTAAATTATCAGTTAAGAAATGGCCAGTGCGTCTCTTATAGGCTGCAAGTCCTAAGTCATCTTTTAAAATACGCGACATGGTTCTAGGTGCTATCTTCATTTCCCGAGATAAAATCTTTTGCTTTCGGACAGGATTTCTTCGAATTCTTTCCCTTACTGCTTTGACCACCTTTTTCGTACGAACACTACGTGGACGGCCAGATCTTTTCTGTCACAAACAGAGGAGGTCTCATTGTACCTATTAATAGCCCGGTACACAAACATTTTACTAATACCAAGTGTATGGAGAGTTTTAAAAATTGCATTTGGCTCCATACCTACTTTGTGTAATGCTATCACAGCGATTCGGTTCTCTTTATCACCCCACACCATTTTAATATCGCAAAATATTTTACAATGTATTGGCGCCAAAATGAGAAAACACAATGAACAATCGTATAAAAATGACAGATTCGAAATTCAAATGTAATATTTTTTTATAATTAAGTGTAACAGTATTTATGGCCAGACTAAGTATATTGTCTGTAAATCTTTCTAACATTAATAAATAAATATGATGATGCTTTATTAATTCAATAACTTTTCTTTCCGAATACATATTTAGTGAAGCCTAATTTATCACTTGCTTATTTTTTGTTTATAATAATACCCGCCCTATATTATATACCGTCCCACTGCTGAGCTCGGGCCTCCTCTACTACTGACAGAGTTTAAGACCTTAGTCCGCTTAGTATCTCTAGACGACAAAATTTCCTTTTTTAAGGCTATTCTCATATAAAGTTATGTGGTTGTGAACAATATTCTGTACATGGCAGCAATAAATACGGTTACAAGCTCCTAAGTTTTTTTTTATAACTGTAGGAATTGGAAAAGGAGCATGTAACAACAGATATATACAATAATTATTCGTGCACACACTAGATACTATAGTCTGCACCATGTGTTGCACAATATTAAAAAGTTAGTCTAATACCATTCTTAATTATAATGTACTTACTCCATATTTAATTCCGTGTTCGATGAAATCGAAATAATTACTACTAACAGATCTACTAGGACGATTCTATTGAGCGTGCTCTCACATATTTCTCTACTCTCTTGTTCTATATGTATTTATATTAATAGATCCCAAATAACGACAGGCGAAGATGCGGTTAATATAGTCATTAATATCTGAGCTTATTCCTATTCCACGGCGCGCGCGATGTGATGAGCGAGTTTATCACCACGTGCGCTAAATAGGTGACACTAGCAGGTAAGTAGCATACTTCTAATAATGTTATTAATTTTATTTCAATAACTAAGTCTAAATAATATGCAGTTGATATGTTACATGTATATCTTGGATCTTACTAATACATTAAATTCAAAATTATAGGAAAATATTTCGATCATTGGTGTTTGGATATTTGTTAGAAGTAAACGCAAAAACTGCTAAGCGAATTTCAATGAAATTTGGGGTATGGACAGGGCGTGTTCTAAATTACGCTGAATACTTACTACGCTAATACTCTATACTATTTATATCCCGATACTTTGATCTCATCGAAAATATTCATATGATCTAATCAGATTTTTTAAATATATAAGTATATCACATTCGATTCCGGCATCAGCTTCCAGATTAGATGGTTCTTTTGAGGTCATTACAACTTGGATTTAACTGTTAGTGAGGAAGGTATACCACAGTAAAATATAATTAGCATTAACCTTATCATGTACGGTGGTCGTACGTCGGTACCATAATTTATGTCATAAGTATCTAGGTATGTTTTAAAAGTTCTTAACCTTCGTGAGCACAAATTTTGTAAGCACTGGTTACACGGTACCTACGTAATAATATGTTACATATCCAGCTACTGGGCACGAGCGTGAGACGTGACGATCTACATTGATGAGGAAGGTTAGGCCTCATTCGCTACGCAGACCTTCACCAGGTGAATTCTTATGCATAATTCTTTGGTGTGAGGTTTCCTTGCGAAGGATCCGTCACAGTGGTATTGGGTTTTTCTGCTCAGTATCAGCCCGGTGTCTGGAATTTGGGCCCGATATGGCGGTAGGCTCGCCCACTATCACGTAGGTCAGTGAAAACCTAAAGCTGCGCCTCCTCATTCCCCTTCGGGGATAATAGACGTAAGTGTGAGTGCAACGCGGAATAAAGTATAAGCTGTGAGCTGTAGATGTGGATGGAATCCATCATTTTTGTCTCATCTTTATGCCGCATTCGCCCACCCACATAACATTAACGGTCCTTAAACTATTGACACCTTTAAATGTGAACAATAAGATTTAATAGGCTAATTTCATCACGTTGGCTTTGATTATCATTTAAAATACTGTCATCGTATGGAAAAAACTTATTTTTTCCGAGAAGCAAATATCGCGTAAAAAATCGGCGGAATTACGTACGCCTCTGTTTTTGTATTCGGATAAAACATCAATATAAAATATCTTCTAGGCACAAGTATTATCTACCAAACTATGCCATGCTGATAATGTAAAGTACACGACAGTAACCGAAATACAAAATAATTACTTGCAAGTTAAAGTGAAGTAACTCCACTAACAAGTACATACTTTGCTAACGACTACAAGCTAGGACATAGATACATAAGTCGTGACAACGACAAAACGATATTGTTTACACAGGCACACCAAAAGCACCACACCTGATGGTAAGCGGCGCAGGTCCAGATCTGTACCCCCCGCGAATGAATTATACTACATAAATCATGGTTACAATTCCATGTGAATCTAATAGTGAGTATATTGGGTTGAGTGGTTAGTTTATCATTCAACAATTTCACTGACTGATATCCGTATTTCAACGTCATAGAATATTTGTGAAATATGAATTTGTAAGAAATATAGTAAACTTGCATCGCCTGGGAATTATAAATTGAACAAATGATCAGTAAACCTCTATATGAGATTTCCGTATTTCAGTAAGCGAGCCTCGGGGGCGACGCTCTCGGGACTAAGTCTCTACAGCCACAAAATCAAACATGTATTCCTGCGTTATAATGTTGTAGAGGAAGTGTGATGCGCATATGTGCGCACAGATGAATACAACTCCTATTGTGTTATTATAAAGCTATGTAACACGAACAAGCTTTTTACAGCAATATTACAATGATACATTCAAGGATGCAATCAATTTATGAATTTTTTATTCCCGTTTTTTATGTTTTGCTGAAAAGTATCAACACTAATCTAAGAATACACGCCACGTGCCGCACCGTGCCGTCTCTTTTTTATGCTCTATTGTTCTCCGGAGAACATTGTACCCCTTTTTACGAAAACTACGCGGACTTGCCACAGTTACAGTTTATATTGAGAAAGAGTGCAGAAAACTAATAGGTTTTTGTATATAATATTCATTAGTCCTGCGTTAAATTAATTGAAAAAAAGCAATACGAACTATATGTCATTAAATTATGGCAGTTCTAATATTTAAAAAATATGTAAAGCTGGTTTTATTTATATGTAGAGCGGTAAACTACGAATTGAGTAGAACATAGCACTAGGATGGGTTTTATATATTATCATATTCGATTGTTACCTACACGACTAAACCACAAATCAAACTGTTCAGTCAATTATATTTCACTCGTGAGGTGAGTTGAGGGACCTTAATATAAGAATCGCCTGTCTGAATAAGTTAAATACAGAAACTGAGTTATGATGACCCAACAACTTCAGAAATCGAACACAGGTTGATAAAAAATGTGACTGAACTTTTCTGTCATAATTACTCAGTCGAAGCTCAAATTATTACAAACTTTTCCATTTATAATATTACAAAGTAATAAAAAAAGATTTGAGGTCTGATGGTTTCCACAATAGAAGCGCACAGAGCGGTGTAGAGGCAACCAGGCGGTTTGACAGTGGCGACTGGCAGGATGAACAGCCGCTACAACTGTGGTTTAAACTTTAGACCCATATTTCACAGCCTGCGTGTGGGTTCGGGTTAGCAGGCACGTCCGCTTGTGGTTCGCTTATAATTGGTCCCCATGACACTGCGCGCCGGCACGTTGCAGCGATTTGCTATATAACTGAATATCGAACCAGTGCCGTCCAATTCCCTTCTTCTGTCCATCTATCTTTAATTTACACTCAAATAGCACTGTATAGCTAATGTATAGCTTACATAATATCGCATGGCGCCAACGGTTATTAGGGCTATAGCACTACGCGACCAAATAGTTACGTGTAGACTGGTGAATGATTTAAGTAGCGATCGAACACCACATGCATACAACGAATACTACTGACGACCGCTCCACGCACGTGACTGTCGACACACGATATGACCACTTGGATGCAAAGATTAGTGCACACAGATATCCACTGAGCACCACCGACAGATATTAGGTATGCTTCATACGTGTGTGCAGCGTGCACCACCATGAACGACAGGCACACGCGAACTGTGGCCTGACGCGTCGCGAACGGAACGAGCCTAATGCAATAAACACTCACAGTGCTGAACACCAGTAGCACGCACTGACACACGCGCACGGCTCGGCGCTCCGCGGCCGACGCGATGCGGCTGCTGGCGGCAGCCGGCGCCCAGCGGACTCCCGGCACTACACTAGCACTGCGGTCACACCACTCGCGGCGGGCTACGTTCGGCGCTGCAGCACGCTCGGTATCGGTGCGCGACACACGCGGAAGGTACGCACGAATCGGCGCGCCGCGCGTTACTGCCGCGCCGCTCGCGCCGCGCCGCGCCCGAGCCCGCCCCGCCGCCGCTGCATCGCTGCCGCGCCGCCCCTGCTGCGGGTTAAGACCGTGTCATTCGCCATGAGGAGGCCGACCCGCCCTCAAGGCGCCGCCTATGCTCCGCCTCAAACGCGAGGCGGCATCCTGCGCGTGTTTTTGCTCGAGGGAATAGCGCAGTGTTCTGCGAAGTGCTCGCCGTCGCCCGCCGCCGGCACAGCTCAACCACTCGCCACTCAGCTCCAACAGGCTGCTCCCGACGTATCGTGCGGCCTGTGGTGCATCGGACCGGTGCGGGAGTGCCGCCGGTACCTACGTCGATCAAACACCATCATTGCTGAAATTCGACAATAATAGTACAAACAAAAAAAAATAGTACAAACAATGGGGCCCCATGTCACAATGCAAATAAATTGTACTGTTGTGTCAGTGTGTTTAATGATTATTCGATTATTTTCACATCCAGAGCGAATTAACGCCTAATACTTTTAACCGAGGTCAAAACAAAAAGGAGGGTCTGTAATTTTTTTTATGTTTGTTACCTTAGAACTCTTGGCTGGGTGAACTGATGTTGATGATTTCTTTTTTCATTTGAAAGCCGTTGATTCTCGTGTAGTGTCATATAAATTTCATTGTAGTTGGACCCCTGACTTCGGAGATACATCCAACAACTCGAAAAATTATATCGTCAACTATGATGTCATCAACGTACACTGGTTATTACTAAGACAAAAAAATTGAACTTTTTAACAAAACATTATACCGCTACCAAAAGCACTAAAAACCAAAAAAAATAATTTAAATTATTAAACATTAGTCATTAAAATTGCTAGTTAAGCTAGATAAATATACGAAAACAATCATTAATTTTTACTAAGTTACGACTCCAAAATTGGTAACCAAATAGGTAATGTTAAATATTTTTTGCAAGGAATATAATTTTTTGTTAAAAAATTTATTTTACCAATCAGACACACAAAAAATGTTATAAATGAGGTAGGTTAAGAAAAAAACATGGACTTTTAGGAAAAATAAACAAGTTCCTCAAAATTACTGACTGAATCATTAAACTATATATGTTTCGTATTTGCTTAATATTGTCATTACAGGTTACAAGTACCTACCTAGATACCTATAACCTATAATATTACCTTCGTAGGAAAGTACACTATTTTTAAAAATCCTGCATAATTATTGATGACTTCACGTCGTCTAAGGAGGCTGATACATGCGTCGTAATTGTGAACGGGTGCTTTTTGTGTGTACTGGTCTACCAATTTCACTTACTATATCTGAATACTAATAATTAATAGTATAGGTACTGGAATAAATTTAGATCATTAAATTATGTCATGATTCTTGAGATGGTTATGCACTAGTACTTATAGGAAGTGATATTTTATTATTATGCAAGTACTTAAATAACAGAAATGCACTAAACATTTCATTATTATTTAATTTTTATACTTAATACAATCTACCTACTTTATACCTATAAACTGATTTTGAAAAGAGCAATACTAGAGTTTTTTGGGCATTCTTATGTAGTGAAAAATGCTTTTCGAACTGGTGGTGGAGTAAGTAAGTATCTTATGTTTAATATTTGACTGACTCAAATAAATTATTTCATTTCATTTCAAAAAAGTTTGCATGTAGTTTCATACTATTAACTGAATAAATATATTATATATTATCATAGTAAGCCTCCGTATAATAATAGCAATTTTTTTTAAAGCTCTTAGACTTTAAAAACAGTTTTGAGTCAGTAAAACACGACAATCTGCGATAACTTCTGAGGTAGTACGATTGAACGTAGTGCGGCTCATTACATGTTTAATGCAATTCCTAACATGTAGAACTGTACCAATCTATTACAAATCATGTAGGTTTATGCGTCTGAAACTACAAACGAAATTACATCTACTTACGAATGATACCAAAGCCACTGCGATTTCGAAAATAGCATTTTTCTATAGCGCGTCGTGACAGTCTACAAAGTTATTTCCATGAAGTTAACTTTTTAAATTCAAAAATATTTAAAGTACATTGAATTAAAGTAAAGTTTTGGAGCCATCCACGTACAAGAATTTTTAAATATTTATTTAGATACTTAATCTGTTTTCTACAAATATAATGGCTTGACATTCACATTGACAGTATTGCAAATTGTAGAAAATTAGTAAAACAAACACACACTACGCATTTACCCCCGAAGAAGTATGAAGAGGCGCAACCAGGGCACCCACTTTTCGCCAAATGTGTTTCATCCCATAATGTAATAGGGGGCGAGCCTATCGCTATATTGAGCACAAATTCCAGACTCCGGGCTGGTACTGAACAGCAAAACCCAAATATCACTTTGCTCGACCCAGGACATCAGAGCGCTGCCGTGCTTATAAAGCAGTCATTTAGAAAATTAATACACAATAAAAAATTAAGAAGTACTTACTAATATATTTTCCGAAATAATAAATAAAAAGAGGAAAGTAGATAAAGTTCTCCAGCTCTTTTACTTTGTGTAGAAGCATGTCGCATGTCACACCTGTCACACTAACAAACCTAAGTATGAGTTATTTTGTAGTTGTCATTAAGTCGATTTTTGCCATATTCTTTAAAAAAAATCTAGAAGTAACAATAAACATGTACACATTTATAACATTTTTTAAAAGTGTTTTACCAATTAATAGCTAAAAGTAACATGTGACTGATGGGTCACAACGTTACAATTCTCTTTGGGTCACAAACTCATCGTTAATTTAAAACGGGATCTTATTAAGTAGCATTAAATATGACTTCGTTCATTGCATTAAACCAAAATTAAACCATTTCAGTAACCACTAGTTTTTTCCTCAAATGAAGCAAAAAATGTACTAGGTAAGTAAGTAAGTATAGATAAGTCATTTTGACTTTTCATTTCAAGGACACAATTTCGTAGATATCCTGTAACTTTACATTTTCTAAGTGTGAAAAAAATTATAGATATCCAATGAAAAATTAAAACATTCTGATGTATGTTTCATTGTTCTGAGGTATATTTAATATAGATAATGTTATATATGTATGTTCTCATGGTTTTCACTTATTCCATCAGTCACAACAACGTGTCGCACCACTCACCAATCACAACTATGAATACTTTTATATTAGTTCTGCAAGCTTCAGCTAATTTAATTATTTTGAATCATAGCAGAAACTTACAAAATACATTTACGACACACAAAAGGCTTACATGAAGTATTCCATTCATGGCCCACCTCAAGTTTCCCAAATAAACAAAAAAAATATGATAGAATATTCATCTAACTTGTTGTTATATTATTTCCAAATATAATATACTTAGATCACAGTAATATAATTCAATGAGTTATTTTCGATTTATTTCAATTTAAATTTTAGATAGGTACTTTCATCGTAGTCACGGCCAAGCTTTTAATTATTTATTTTACTTTATTGATTTTTAGGAATAAAGTTGTCTTTCCTAAAGTATTATTAATGAAATGTCGATATCATACATACATTATAATCTATCTATACTATATAAAGCTGAAGAGTTTGTTTGTTTGTTTGTTTGAAGGCGCTAATCTCGGGAACTAGGTATCGGTTCAAACTGAAAAAATATTTTTGTGATGGATAGCCCTTTGTTCGTAGAGTGCTATAGGCTATATATCATCACGCTATGACTAATACGAGCGGAGCAGCAATGGCTAATCTCAGGACCTATCGGTTCGAACTGAAAAAATCTTTTTATGTTAGATAGCCCTTTGTTCGTGGAGTGCTATAGGCTATATATCATCACGCTATGACTAATAGGAGCGGAGCAGTAATGAAACATGTTGCAAAAACGGGAAAAATTTATTTGTTTTGAGAGCTTCCGTTGCGTACGCTGCGTAAAAGGTTAAAATTATGCAACTATGATGTATGACGGGATTGTTCCTCTTAAAAAGTTCTACAAAAATATATTATAAAACAAAGTCCCCCGCTGCATCTGTCTGCCTGAACATGTTAAACTTATAAACTAAACAAACGTATTAAGATGAAATTTGGTATGGAGACAGTTTGAGACCCTGGGAAGAAACATAGGCTTCCGGGAAAAAATATAGCGGAAAACTTTAGCCCGAAAAACTTTATAACGCGGGCGGAGCCGCAGGCATATATTTATATCGGGCCGTGTTGAGCACCCACCACCTAAGTATACTAGCCCATGTTTCAATTTATTTTTTTTTGTATCGAATGGCACACGCCTATAACACATGCGCCTTTTTGTTAGTTATTTTATTATTAAATACGTTTCTATTTAATAAAAAAAAAATCTAATGCTTTATGGAACAATTTTATTAAGCTTTTAAAATAATGTAAAACTCGGGCTTTAGTACGGGGTCTGAGCTTTATTAATGCCTCTCCATTAGCCTGTGGGGACTACGAATCAGGCGACACGACGCTGATGCACGTGGTTAGCTCTGGTGCCAGCTCGCCAGCGCAGATGGTGAACTCCGTAGTCTGCGCGGCGATGAGCGCGAGCACACCACTGCCGAAGGCAGACACTGCAATGGTCAGCACGTGGCCGGGTTTTGCATTCCCGACGATGATAGTGCGCATAAGGACGGAATCGGGAGTTAGCTCTCCCAAACGGTCATGAGGGAGCAGATTGAGAAATCAGCACTCAATACTGAGGGACACGGAATCAGAGCTGCGTATCGCCAACCTGGAATCAGTATCCACCAGGCCGGATTGTTATCTAGGCTTCAGCCAGCATTTTTTTGCCCCACAGCCATTCGCTAATATGTCTCTTGTATATTTATAAGTACCTACTCTTTGTTAGATGAATTAGAAAATAATCGAATGTGAATTCCCTCATACGAAAATAATTAAAAGACTTACGAGGTGTATTTTTAGCTTGCTAAAAAGAGTACTTACCTATAAAACGTTCAATCTAATGTCTAGATTGCACTTAATCTGCCATCCTGCCCGCACAAAGGGTCTATTCCCGTTGTCCCCCACGTTTTGTCCACAACTGTACACAAGAGCGTCGCCAGCCGGTGGCCTAGGGGGGGCAAATTGATATGGAGATTGAGAAAAGTATGAATTGTAGGTAAAGTCGAGAGCACGTGTTCCTCCCCCACTCCCCCTCTCCCGCTTTAACAATTCCCAAATATTAGGAATAGAATTGGTGAATTCATTCGAGTAAAGATGTACGGGAATGCTCGATTAAGCAAGTCAGACTTAGAACTTTAGTAGCTTTACATTTATATACTGGGAAAATAATTCTCCCTCATAAACAATTTCACACTGGGGAAGCCAAACCCTAATATAATCTTCAACCCGTTCTCTTGGTTTGAAAAAGTATTAAACAAACTGGCCGTAATACAAAAACCACTAAACAGTAATTAATTGTTTACTGGTACAACGAGGTTGCAAATTATTTTTCAATGGTAACTTGAAAAATAACGCCTAGATTATATCTTTAAGCTGGCAGTTCATAAAAAAATACTGTCTACAATAACTACAAGTAGGTACTTATTATTTGTATTGTTTACTAAATACTGCCTCGGTGGCGTAGTTGTATTGCACGTCCGGTACAATAGCGCTCTGAGGTCCTGGGTTCGAATCCCAGGTCGGGCAAAGTGATATTTGGGTTTTTCTGCTCAGTATCAGCCCGGAGTCTGGAATTTGTGCCCGATATGGCGATAGGCTCGCCCCCTATCACATCATGGGACGGAACATACTTGGCGAAAAGTGGGTGCCCTAGTTGCGCCTCTGCATACCCCTTCGGGGATAAAATGCGTGATGTTATGTATGTATGTATGTACTAAATTCTGATTATAATAATAGTAGGTACTTAGTTGCGTATGTATTTAAGTGATACCGGAATTTTATACATTAAACTGGTTATAATAAATAAGTATCATAACTTTATGTCATAATTTAATCACCTTTCAATACTCTCCGTGTAAGCTTAAAAATAGGTGGTACCTATCTCTATAGAAATTTTAAATTCTTTCGAAAGATCGGACTTTTTAATATCTTTTCTAAAGCTAGTATGATAACGTCCACAAAATCAAGTATAAGTCCCAATTAGTGTCAAGAAAAGCGAAATCGACATTTGGTTTGACTGCAATCATCATACACAGGCTGATCCCGGAACGGGACACACTTACGTGGGCTACTATATCGGGTTTTAACACCCGCTAGCCGGGCGGATATAAGATAAGTATATCCAACCATCAAGAAAACCAAACCCGGCGTGCCGTGTCATTGCGTATCATAGCCACAAATAAATTAAATTAAATAACATCCGACACTTGCACGAGACGTTGAAAAAGCTCATGTAATATCGATTTAGGTAACATAGTGATACCATTCCACGAGCCTCGGACAAGATGCGTTGGCGTCGCTTTCCAGCCTGTACCCGACGCAGACAACAATCACGAAGGTATTCTAGATTCGTTCCTACTCGATCGATGAAGGCACCGGTCATCGGTTATATGATATTTATCGGTTTTTATCAGAAAATAAAAACCATATTTTTTTTATCGATTATTGGAATATTACGATAATTGCATGCCCAAGCCCCAACTATAATTGCACGGTGCGAGGCCCTGGAAAGTGGCCTACTTTTAACTACACCCTGCAGTGAACCATATTGTAGGTATTAAGAGACCTAAAATTTTACAAAAAGATATTTATTAACTTACAGTTTAAGAGAATACAAATTCAGTGTACCCAACATGACACACATTACTTAAAAGTAAAATAACAAAATCTATTCACACATATGAATTGTTTACCCATTAACAAATGAGACAAGTCCTTCAATAATTTCTCTAAGATTTTTACATGTTGAAGTAATTGCTACTCATCTACAATATTCATATGAATAAAGTTTACAATTGGGATGTTTACTGTCCATCAGCAACATATATGTAGATTAGAACTTACATAGTAACAATGATTATATGAATAAAGAATAACAGTTACAATGAAGAGCCAAATTGCATATAACATTTATTTCTAATTCAAGTCAGCCATGAGGCACACAAGGTGCTTACTGGACGGTAGCAACTCAACTGCCCATAAACAGTAGCAGCCCTGCCAACCGCTTCAACTATTATATTATAATATATCCAAATGTAGACTTACTAAAAGATGTTGATATTTTTTTACGAAAATTTTATCAACCTCCAAAGTTACTGGTGGATTGGATTTATTTACATTGTCATGTCTGTTTATACTTACATCAAATTTTTGAGAGGTTCAAATGATGATGTATGCTGATAACAGCCTACCTCTAGTACCACTCATTGTACATACAAAAATAACCATTACAGTAACTTTTTTCAAAATCTAGTTATTTTATCAGTTAAGTGTAGCAAACCGCAGACGATAACACTACATGGTTGTTATCAAACTGATTTAACAATCAGTATGCTTACAATGTGGCAGAAAAACATGACACAACTCCATGTAGTTTTATTGGTATTGAATAACAGACTACAGTGTGACAGATGCATTAGACTTGTGATCAATCACAAACAACAAAATTAAAAACATCAACCTAAGCGAGTCACGTTTTGGAGGATTCCAAGGAGGGCCAGTAGCCTATTATGATTCTACCCCATGTGCACTAAGACCACACAAAGGGCTAGAAACATTCTGGTCTGCTCTTTATTTCGGCAATGAGTCCGCGCTCCACCAGCGGTGCGGTGAAACGGTCAAAGGTGGCGCCGCAACACACGTACACAGGTCGCACCAGCGTAGCGGACAGCCTTCGCGCCAGTGTCACTGCCACGCCGTCGCCGCTGATCAGAGCAGTGGCGAGTCCGGCGCGCGCAGACCCATTGGAGGGTGGCATAGGCACCCCGGCTGCCACTTCTACCAGTGCGGGCTTGGCGTTGCCACCGATCCAAAGCAATAGGGAATCTTTCATACGCAAGGCAGCTACTCGACACACCAATTCACCACTCCAGACCTCAAATTCGTGAACGCACCAGGCACTGCTCTTGTATTGAATGCGCCGCTGTGATGTTTTTATTCGCGGTGCCGCTTTTGCTTCCATTATATCAATGCTGTTTATGTACAATTAAATTCCTACGAAGAAATAAAGGTTCTCATAAAGCAGTTTTACACCTAAGTTAGAACACAATCCGGAATTTTATAAATTGTAAGCAATGAAATACCTATCAAATCAAACTATTATTTAACGCAGTGATTATATTTCAATTATATTCTCTTTGACTATGTATTGTCAAATGCCATACTGACTTTTAGACTTGTCACTGTTGAACATGTATTTTTAATTTGTTTCGTTACGAACTAGCTAAGATCAAAGACCATGCTGCCAAGAAGTAGTAAACTAATTTCAACTGAGAATTTGAATAGAAACTAAGACTGAGTTTATACATTTTTAATTCTGAGACGGAATTCAAAATCTGTAAACATATGGTAGCCTCACAGCTTTCTTAAAAATTCTAATCATGGTCAGTGAATAGTCATCCATTCCAGATGTATAAGCCTGGGGCGAAGGCAGATCTCCTATAGGTTTTATTCGTACTTTGCCGTCCAAACTCCAAACCAACACAAAAACCACTGTGCGAAACAAATATTCTTCCATCAAAGACATAAAGTCAATGTTTTAGTACGTTGCCTCCTGGTCAGGGATTTTTAAACATACTTAACGTTGCGTGGATCTGAGATTTTTATTAAAAGAATCCTAGGCTGGTATTTCATTGAAAAATATTTAGAAAACTAAATTCCACCAATCCTATAGAGCCATTTGTATTTATTTATCAATGATTAGTCGATTGAATTGCGTGGTAACTTGCCATTGGCTCTACAGCCCATCATTGCTAATTTTAACCAATGATAGTGAGTTACGTCAACTAAAAAACGTCAAAAGTTCATATTGCAAGTTCAGGACGCGTGTGAAGACTGGATTGCGAACATTCACAAATCAACTTGAATGCAATTTTATTTCAGTCGAGATACAACCAGGCCTGAATTAGGACCGTCAGTGAATAGTCGTTAAAAAAATAATTGTACGTTGGTTTACCCGACGATGAAGTACTTTTTGCTGTTAGGGCTCGGCATCTTATTCCTCTCAGGTGAGTAGGGTGTTGCTGTCTACGTAGCAATTTTTATTTTGTTATAAATTTAACTTCATCTGCAGTGACAATAAAAGAAACTTAAATTAAAATTGTCTAATATTTTCCATAAAAAGTATAAATAACTCGTATTTCAAGTATTTATTAGTTTAAAAACCATAAGTCGCTGCGGCGACTAGAATGTTCGATGTCCGGCATTACTTGTAGTTGTTACTGGACCGGCGATTAGCAATAAACTTAATGTAAAAGAACTGCTCTTAGTTTAAATAAATTATGTTGACTGTGTTTATAGTTATGTGTCGTAGGCCCTGGACTGATTGTAATATTTTCTTGTCAGGATGGGCGCATGCACAAGAAGAAGGCGTGGGCACAGTGGAGGAGGTGACGGTGGACGTTGACCATGGAGCCTCTCGAGAGGGTTCTCGCACAGGTGATTACACTACACTCATACATTTCTTTCATTGTCTACTCTGCATACAGTGGTTATTTTTTCAAATGATACTTGTTTTTTGAATAACAGGTAAATATGCAAGTGACTCGACATGAAGGGTAATGATCCCCAGCTCCACCTGACCCACAAAGTTATACATAACATAGGAGCATATTAATGTTTACAAAGTAAAATTGTATTTCAGCTATGGTGCTACCAGTTTACTTATTAATTTGCTTAAATCATTTATAGTAACCATTAATATGTTTCTTACTTTTATCTGATTGTGTAAAATTCCTGACACCTTATGGTGGGTACAGTGCAGTTCAAATTGAATATTTCTCTATATATTTTGTATCAGCAAATGCTTTATTGGTTCTGCTCCTTGTCTTTAAAGGAATTGGTATTACCGGTGGAAGGAACACATGTGCTACCACCAGTAGTACCCATGCCTACAGAAATCAATCAACATGTAATCTGTGGGCTCAGCACTAAATACATGTTATCTCCTTATCAAGTGGACTCACTTGATAATAGACATTGCCCATACTGTGTTCATTAGCTGTGTAACGCAATTTATTCACATGTGGCACAGGGTAAAACATAAAAAGAAACCAAAATGCAAGATGTTCAAATAAATCTTCAAACAAATACCTGCCCATGGTTTACCAAGAGGTGTAATTTTTTTTTATTGCTTTGACTGACGAGACAAGCTTGCCATTCGCCTGATAGTACGCGATACAACCACCCATAAACAGTAGAAACACCATGCAACACCTTGAATTACAAAGTATTGTATGGTATTCCATATGGCACTCGCCATTCTGAGACATGAGATGTTAAGTCTTATTAAGGTCCAGTTGTTGCAATGCCTACATGTCTAATGTGCAAGGTTTCATCTCAGTAGGTGCCACATAAATGTCTATTTATGCCACTCACCAGAAATGTGCATGTACTATTGTGTTTCAGTTTAAAGAACACTGTAGTCAATGCATTTGCTGGGTGTTATACATAATATGTGCATTTAGAAACCTTAGATCTCAGAATGACAGGCTCGGTGGAATGGAATGGCTTTGGAATATTGAAAAATACCACTGGACCATCACAATAAAGACCTCGAGGAGCTTGCTTATCTCATCAGCTATTGATATAATATAAAAAAACTATCCTGTTAACAAATAAATGAAGCTACAGTCATCAACCAAACTAGACCAGAGGGAGAAACAATACCCTGCACTGCACAAGAATAAAAGTCTTCTACTCCACAATGAGACATATCAGGCCCATAAAGATAACAAGGAGTTTTCATTTACATAAATCAATTATTTACTGTTATTACATAAATAACTTATACAAGTCATGTAGCACTTATTTTTGCTTGAGTTTATCGTCGGCGGCGAGCACTCGCAGGCATTCCTTCAGCCACTGTGAGTCGTGTATGTGGTGGTGCAGTCGTCGATCGCTGCGCGGTACTTGCTCCAGTGTTGATATCTGGTCCCACCACCATCCGTATCTGTAGCACATATTGTTACTTTGCTGGTTATGAATCGCACTTGTGATATTAAACATATTACAATAAACATTAGAGACGGACACGTGTGCGGAGGTGAGCGGCGCGACGTGCTTGTCCCGCGGCCCGAGCGTGAACATGTCCTGGATGCGCTGCAGCGCCGTCCCCTCCTCCACCCCCGCATCACCCTCGCACTCCGGGCGCGTGTAGAACTTGTCCGTCACCGTCGCCGCTGTAACATTTCAAATAAACAAATAAACACACTAACTACGCAAACGTCCGACATCGGATCCATTAAATTGAGATTTCCCATAATACACCTAAAAGGAACTGACGCAATGCGAAAGGCTTCACGAGCGACACGTACGAGCGGCCCGGCTCGCGCTGCGGCGCGAAACGAAGCTTGAAGGAGCGCGCGTGCAGCGGCCGCGCCTGCGCAGTGCACTCCCGCCGCGCCGGCGCCGCGCTCGGTCGCGCCGAGCTACCGCCCGACGACATGCCGGCGTCAGCCGCCACGACCTACTGCCTCGAGCCTCGAGCTCCACCCCGCCGCGCTTGATCAATACTGCCATGCCGACGATACCCAAGTTCCCTACCGGAGTTTGCACAAATTATGTTCGATAGTAAAATTATACAGTCAAATAGCCGTCATAAATTTATTATTCAGAATTCTTATTAAAAGAAACTATTAAAATGTTATGCATTAGGGCTAAATAAGGAACAGTGTGAATATGGCAACCTCACACATTGTAAGATTTTTATTTTGTTATTTATTTACTATATTATGATAATAGGGTGAGCACCCAACACGGAGCTTGCACGGTGCAGGAGTTTACGGATTGTCGTCTCGCGTGTTCCAGATGCGGAGGCGGTGTCGCGGGAGGAGGAGGCGATCTCTCCCGGCGAGCTGAGCGTGGCGCAGATGAAAGAAATCCGCGAGCGCGCCAAGAATTACACCTTCCAGACAGAAGTGAACCGCATGATGAAACTCATCATCAACTCGCTGTACAGGAACAAAGAGGTCGGTACTCGGCACCTATCAATTGTCATGATTGTTTTCTATTAGATCAGTGTACAGGTGTACATATTATTTAAAACATTGATATTTGTAACTGCATACTATTGTTCCAATAGATCTTCCTCCGTGAGTTGATATCGAACGGATCTGACGCTTTGGACAAGATTCGACTGCTGTCGCTCACGGACCACAACGTGTTGGAGTCCAACCCAGACCTCAGCATCCGCATCAAGGCGGAACCCGACAAGCGGCAGCTGCACATCATCGACTCCGGCATCGGAATGACTGGCGCCGAGTTGGTGAATAATCTCGGCACCATCGCCAAGTCCGGCACCGCTGACTTCCTGTCAAAGATGCAGGACGTGGAGAAGGGCGGCGCGCAGGAGATGAACGACATGATCGGACAGTTCGGCGTCGGGTTCTATTCGGCGTTCCTGGTGGCGGAGCGCGTGACAGTGGTGTCGAAGCACAACGACGACGTGCAGCACGTGTGGGAATCGGACGCCAACGCCTTCAGCGTGGCGGCGGACCCGCGCGGCAACACGCTGCGCCGCGGCACGCACATCACGCTGCACCTCAAGGAGGAGGCGGCCGACTACCTGCAGCCCGACACCATCCGCTCGCTCGTCAAGAAGTACTCGCAATTCATCAACTTCCCGATCCACCTGTGGGCCTCCCGCACCGAGACCGTGGAGGAGCCCGTCGAGGAGTCCGCCGACGCCGACGAGGACGCTCAGGTGCGTACTGCTCTAGTGTACACCACACGGCGAGGCACTGGCGCCGAGTCGGGGCTGCTAAATTATTACTCGGTTGTTGGCCAAAAGACGAGGGATAAAATAGTTCTCAATCACATGGCATTTAGTTCAAATTTCAATTACCATAGCTTCAAAATTACACCCATTCGAACACGCAATACTGCGACACCATAACAACGCTGAACCTTAAGCTATTACACCCATACTCTACCTCCTTTACAATATTTTTGTAATGACTTTTGAGTGTAAACTACATAGATTGTTTATTAACAGCCATTTTCAATAAACGATACCACTAGCTTTTTTTTAATCTATCGCGAAAATTAACCAATCAGAACAATCTTTTTTTGACATGCTTACAAATGACTTATTTTGTATGGTTCATTCCCGGAATCGGATTGGAGATTAAGATTGGGATCGTTTATTGATAACGAATGCAAATCAACTAAATAACAACTTTCCAAATGTTTATATTACAATAAATTAAGATATTTCTGTTTAAATAATTTATTATAATTATTCTGCCGTGCAAAGCGCAAAAGCGGTATCTCAGGGAAATCTTATTTCGATAATCGAAGATTTGTAAATATAGTTTTATAGTTTTGTATGTAAAACTGAGATAGAAAAACTCTAAGGTTTTTTTTAACAAGTTCTAAACAAGTTACCGTTACTTAGGTAAGTTCATTGGATGGGTATTTCTTAAAGCTATCTGACGACATCAAAATCTAGATTTTGTTTT
The DNA here is from genome assembly GCF_014839805.1 of Manduca sexta. NCBI lineage: Eukaryota > Metazoa > Arthropoda > Insecta > Lepidoptera > Sphingidae > Manduca > Manduca sexta. Next base: position 19,492,052 of record NC_051140.1, on the reverse strand, counting down.
TTTTTTTGAGATACCGCTTTTGATCTTAGTACGGCAGTATTGAATTAATAAAAAAATATGAATTTATAACGGTTTTGCATCAGTCGCGTTAACATAACGAATTTAGGTTTGTAGGTAATTGAGTGGTGACGTGTTAAACATAGAAAACTCATGTTGACTGTGATTAAAATGTGATGATTTCTTATGTTTACGTGAATGTAAGATATCGAAATTAAATTACTTTTCGGATTTATCGCGGTTTTTAAATATATGTTTTTAATTATTATTAATAAAGAATGTGGTTCTGCGTCGCAGGTGGAGGATGCGGCGGAGGAGAAGCCCGAGACCAAAAAGACTGAAAAGACAGTGTGGGACTGGGAGCTGATGAACGACAACAAGCCCATCTGGACGCGCAAGCCCGCCGACGTGGCCGAGGACGAGTACACGCAGTTCTACAAGAGCCTCACCAAGGACTCGTCGCCGCCGCTCGCCAAGTAAGTGCTGCAGCCGCGGTGGTGGTGGCGGTGGTGGTGGTGGTGATGGTGGTGGTGGTGTAAAGTGGCGAGCGGTGCTGAGTGTGCGTGTGGTTGCAGGGCTCACTTCGTGGCGGAGGGCGAGGTGACGTTCCGCGCGCTGCTGTTCGTGCCGCGCGTGCAGCCCGCCGACAGCTTCAACCGCTACGGCACCAAGACCGACCACATCAAGCTGTACGTGCGCCGCGTCTTCATCACGGACGAGTTCAACGAGCTGATGCCCAACTACCTCGCCTTCATCCAGGGCATCGTCGACAGCGACGACCTGCCGCTCAACGTCAGTCGCGAGACGCTTCAGCAACACAAACTCATCAAGATCATCAAGAAGAAGCTCGTGCGCAAGGCACTCGACATGCTCAAGAAGATCTCCGACGAAGAGTACGAACACTTCTGGAAGGAGTACTCCACCAAGTGAGTGCAACAGTACCTTTTTGTATGCAAAACTACTAATTTTGTTTAACACATGGATTCGCCGATTTATATTTGCCTGGAAAAAATTGGCCTATCTATATACCAAATTTCATACATAACATTTTGCAGTTAAAGTGGTTATTTCTAATAAACACCTTCATACATTTTCGCGTTTATAAAATATTGGTAAGATTGTTAAATAATAATATTACAATTAATGGGGAATGTATGTGTGCAGCATCAAGCTGGGAGTGATGGAGGACCCAAGCAACAGGTCGCGGCTGGCAAAGTTGCTGCGCTTCCACTCGTCTCACTCGGACCAGATGACCTTCCTCAGCGACTACGTGAAACGCATGAAGCCCAACCAGCATCACCTCTACTATATCGCCGGCGCCAGCCGTGCTGAGGTACTACCTATTCTCATAATCACCTGGCTTCTAATATCAATATATTTATTAAGTCTTGAACAATTTTGCTTAATTTTACTAGGAACTACAAAAATATTTGTTACACTGTAGTTAGTGATTTGCCAAAGTCACTGTTAGGGGGGTAACCTTTTATAGGGAGTATGTGAGTGTCCCACAATAATATAATTATATGTGAATAAAAGTTTATTACAGGAAACACATTTTACATAATTATTTATACGCGTGTACACAGTACCTGACTCCACGTTACACTACTCTCTCCCGACCGACTACACTCCGTATACATTACGCTTACAAAGCAATATGGCCGTTACACCACTCCCCCCCTTTTAAAAATATTTTGGGGGTAAAAATAGGACAAATTTTAATACCGATAGTTAAACATAATACAATAGTACAATATTATACCTACAATAACAATAGCATACTGAATACAGCAATAAATGTTAATATAGTTGCAAAACATAAATCAAAAAAATCAAAATATTGGTTGTATATAAAAAAATATATAAGGGTTGTATAACCCATTCATAAACTTAAAATTTTACTTGTACGATTGCTAACGAATCATCTCAGTATCACCACTGTGAGAGAAAACACTGACACTTTTACACAATATCAAGTTTAGTAGAAACCTTGCTTGAATTGGGGTCTCTCCCTTTTCGAAAACTAGCTCTTGTTGCCTCTACCGATTCCAATACTTGTACTTGTATACTTCGTACATGATCATTCAACCAGGTCCTAGCCTTCGACATACAGCGTTTGATCACGAAATACATGATTATGCTCAAAACTAAAAATCCGACGATAGACCAACTGAAATAATTGTTCCAAGTTGTGTCTTGTAAGTTAGCAGTTGCCCCGTTTTGGGCGATAACAATTTCTTCCTTTGATACAGCTTTACCCATTATTATATAATTGTTCAATGCGTAATATAATTGCACGGGTGTTTAATCGTAATTATAATACAAAATATATGTACGACTTGCCGATGTGGAAACTTTATACTTACCCAAGCTCACAAATTGAAACGTACGGGCTTTTTACTTATTCGGCCGCTACGCGTAGTGTAGCTGAGCGTTTTTTTATCGCTCGTCGCTACTCTAGTCGCGTTATGCTGTTGACTATCGCTACTACTAGTAATATTATCCTTCTCTTTGTTCACATAATTTTTATTATTAGTATCTAGGCAATTTTTTTTTTTAACTTCAACCTCAAAAGCTGGTTTTAACCTATCTATTGATACGTTAATTACGCGATTCGGAAGTTGAACTACGAAAACTTTATCGTTTCTCTCTAGCACTCTAAATGGTCCATCGTAAGGTGGTTGTAATGATTTTTTAACACCATCATTACGAATGTATACATGACTACAATTGCTTAATTCTGGGTACACAAAAACTGTGTGACAAGCCTTATGTGTATTCGGTTTCGGTTTTAAATTACGGATTAACGAACGTAAGTTGTTTACATATTCGCAATAATTAGATATCTCTGTGTTGTTGTCATAGAAATCGCCAGGTAGCCTTAGGGTTTGTCCATAAGTCAACTCGGCAGCACTTACACTAGTATCGGTGCGCGGTGCTGCTCGGAGTCCTAATAACACTGTAGGTAATTCTTCAACCCAAGTCTTCGAGTCTAATCTGGCCATCAAAGCTGCTTTAAGCGATCTATGCCACCTCTCTATCATACCATTGCTTTGAGGATGGTAAGGTGTGGTACGTTTTTTGCATATACCTAAATATTTCATGAGTTCCTTGAAAAGCGAACTTTCAAATTGTCTGCCCTGGTCGCTAGTAAGTTGAAAAGGACAGCCAAAACGTGAAATCCAACCTTCATAAATAGCTTTCGATACGGTTTCCGCGCTAATATCTTTTACGGGAAAAGCCTCCGGCCATCCTGTAGCTCGGTCTACGATTGTAACTAAAAACCTGTAATCGTGCAAAGAAATCGGCAATGGCCCTACTATGTCAACATGTATGTGTGTGAAACGTTCTGCCAATGGAAATTGGCGGTATTCCGATTTAACATGTCTATGTATTTTTGCACGCTGACATGCATTACAAGAACGTGCCCATATACTTATGTCCTTATTCATGTTGACCCAGAAAAATCTTTGTTTAATTAATTTACCTGTAGTACGAATGCCTGGATGGCTAAGGTTATGTACAGACTGAAAAGCTAATCTCCTAAACTGTTCTGGTAAGTATGGTCTAGGCTTTAGTGTAGTCATATCACAAACAATGCTGGTGTCATGTCCCGGTAATACTATCTCTAGCAAATTCCACTTACCGGTCTGCTTACGCAGGTTGGCCAGTTGCTCGTCGTTTCTTTGAACACGAGCAATGTCAGCGTAATCCAATGCAATGGGAACAGAAATGGATTCGACCCGTGATAATGCATCCGCTACTACATTATTGTCACCTTGAATGTGTTTAATGTCAGTAGAAAACTCACTGATAAATAATAATTGCCTAACTCTACGCGGTAACTCGTTGCTACTACCTATTTTTTTAAAGGCAAAAGTCAAAGGTTTATGGTCGGTATAAATTACTAATTTTTGTCCTTCAATCATATTCCGGAAATACTTAATAGAGAGATATATAGCTAAAAGCTCTCTATCATAGGTACTATATTTTTCTTGTGCAGGTGTCATTTTCTTAGAAAAATATCCTAACGGCTTCCATACATTGCCTTCGCGATGCTGCAAAACTGCACCCACACAACTACTCGATGCATCCGTCATTAGTGCAAGTGGCATATCGGGTTTCGGATACGATAAACCAGGCGCACTTTGCAAACTTAACTTACATTGTATAAATGCTTCATTTGATTTATCGTCCCAAATAATCTTACTTTTATCCTTCTTTTGGAATCTTTTAAATATTTGTTTAATTCTAATTGATACTCTACTGCGTGAGGTAAATGTAACCGATAAAAGTTAACCATTCCTAAAAATCGCCTTAATTGGTCTACGGTTTCAGGTTTGGGAAAAGAGTTAATTGCATCTACTTTTTCTTTAAGTGGCCGAATACCATCAGTGCAAACTTCGTATCCAAGAAAATCAATTTTAGTTTTACCAAATGAGCATTTCTTTAAATTAATAGTAATACCGAATTTGCTAAGTCGTTCAAAAACTTCTGTTAAATGTATTTTGTGTTGTTCCAAACTCTCACTAGCTATTACTATGTCATCTATAAACGTATACAAAAAATCTAAACCATGCAAAACAGAGTGATTCATAAAGCGTTGAAAAGATTGCGCTGCGTTGCACAAACCAAAACTCATGCGTGGGAATTCGAAAAGTCCAAAAGGTGTGATTATTGCGGTCTTTTCTACGTCCTCTGGAGCAACCATTATACAATGATATGCTCTATTAATGTCTATACGAGAAAAAACTTCTTTATCTGCAAGTATGTAGGTAAAATCGTACAATCTCGGAATAGGGTATCTATCCGGTTTGGTGATTGCGTTAAGCGCTCTATAATCACCACAAAGACGTAAATTACCATCTTTTTTTTCCACGACATGTAATGGGCTTGCCCACGCGCTTTTCGACGGTCTACAAATCCCCATCTCCTGCATGATTTTAAATTCTTCTTTAACTTTAGCGTATCGATGCGGTGGCAACGGTCTCGCTCGGCAATGTACGGGTGATCCGACTGTCTCAATATGATGGTACACTGAATGTTTAGGTGATTCTTTAAATGATGCGGGTTGGGTAATATCCGGATATTTCGCCAGCAAATCGTAAAATGGATGACTTATATCTACGGTTTTAATGGTCTGGCTAATGGGCGAACTTACAATTGAAGCTAGCACGTTTAATTGCGTTAATTGGTCAATAAGCTTACGGGAATTTAAATCAACTAATAATTGGTAATATTTTAAAAATCGGCACCTAAAATGGGTTGGCTTACCTCAGCTATAACAAAAGTCCAACGTAAGGATCTTCTTAAACCTAAATCTAGATTTAAAGTTTTAGTGCCGTAGGTTTCTATAGTCGTGCCGTTAGCGGCATACAACGTATAGTCTGATTTATTTTTACTTAGGTTACTCTTACTAACTACATTGCGTGGTAAAACAGAAATGTTCGCGCCAGTATCCACTAAAAAATTTAGGTTGCTACATCTATCTCTTATACTAAGGCGGTAATTACGCGTTCCGATGCAGCTGTCGTCCGCCGCTGACTGCACGGCGCTCAGTTTTCCGTATGCTTCTGCTGCTTGTTGGCCCAAGCACACGGCGGCACGCACTTACGCGCTTGTTCCTTGAACCGGTAGTGATAAAAACACATCCAGTCGGCACGAGCTGGTGTACCACGAGGTGTAGGATTTCGACGCCCGCGGGAAATGGATCGCGCCTCTCTACCGTAGCGCTCTCGAGTCTTGCGTGCTGAAAACCTGCTGCTTTGTCTCGGTGGCCTTGACTGCATCTCATCGAGCCGGACATTGATTCTGGCTATTTGCGCTGCTAATGAGGTCGTATCCGATGTGCTGACCTCTCCGACGTTGATGGGTTTGACGGTCTCCATCACTTTGTCGGCAACTGAGGCCAACGTATTCAAATCCTTGCTGTCCGTAACTATAAGCACAGCTCGAACCGCTGTCGGCAAATGATTTTGCCATAAAAGAAGTAACGTGTCATCCTTGATTTTGTCTCTGGCTAGGTCTTTCATCCGTCGAAGAAGTTGTGACGGTTTCTGATCGCCGAGTTCCATTTCTCCTATTAACTTTTGCAGCTGGCGACTTTCCGACTCTTCGTATACGGCTAAAAGTCTAGCCTTAAGGGCATTATACTTATTTTCTTCCGGCGGATTGAGTAAAATGTCTGTTGCTGCCTGAACCACATTTTTACCTAATTTTGCGATTACTAGGTGATATTTCGCCTCGTCGGATAACTTACGGCTGAAAAGGACCGATTCCACATGGATAAACCATGTTCGAGGTTGATCCTCCCAAAATTCTGCAATTCTTGAAGTAATGGTAATTTGATCTACCTCACCCTTTACGTCTTTTTGTTCATTTTCCGCCATTTTTCTATATAGCACGTATAATGCACACACTCCGACTGGATACTGTTATTTTATTTGCGCAACACTTTTTATTGTTATATTATTTTCGGCACTGCACAGGGGTCACCATTGTAAGGGGGTAACCTTTTATAGGGAGTATGTGAGTGTCCCACAATAATATAATTATATGTGAATAAAAGTTTATTACAGGAAACACATTTTACATAATTATTTATACGCGTGTACACAGTACCTGACTCCACGTTACACTACTCTCTCCCGACCGACTACACTCCGTATACATTACGCTTACAAAGCAATATGGCCGTTACACCATCAAGAAACATCCCAAAAAGATTTTTCAATAGTCATTTGATTTTGCAATTTCTAAATGTCTTCTTATCCTGATACAGGTGGAGAAGTCTCCGTTCGCTGAGCGGCTGGTGAAGCGCGGGTACGAGGTACTGTACCTCACCGAGGCCGTCGACGAGTACTGCCTGTCCTCGTTGCCCGAGTATGAGGGCTTCAAGTTCCAAAACATTGCCAAGGAGATCTTCGACCTGGAAGAGAGTAAGTGCACACAGCTAAGTTTCTATGGCATTAGTCAACCGACATGAAGTAAATTACTACCTAGTACCTACCATCCATGAAAACCCAAGTCACAGGAATCCTTATCGATTTCATGTACAAGAAATGAAATGAGCAGGACAGAGTGATGTTAGGTCCAGTGGGGTCATGAGTGAGTGAGCGCACGTGGTGTTGCAGGCTCGTCGCAGAAGGAGCGGCTGGAGGCGCAGCGCGTGCAGTTCGAGCCGCTGACGCGCTGGCTCGGCGACAAGCTCGGCGCGTGGATCACGCGCGCCGCCGTGTCGCGCCGCCTCGCGCGCTCGCCCGCCGCGCTCGCCGCCACCGCCTTCGGCTGGACCGGCAACATGGAGCGCCTCGCGCTCTCCAACGCGCACCAGAAGGCCGACGACCCGCAGCGCCGCCACCACCTCACGCAGAAGAAGATGCTGGAGATCAACCCGCGCCACCCCATCATCGTGGAGCTGCTGCGCCGCGTGCAGGACGACCCCGACAGCGCCGAGGCGCTGCAGGTCGCCAACACGCTGTACCGCACGGCGGCCCTCAGGTGAGTCGGCGGCCGTCCGAGTCGCGACCCTCTGCGTCGCGCGCACGCCCTCACTCACCGCTTGACGGTTGGTTCACAGGTCGGGCTACATCTTACAGGAGGGACAGTCTGTAGAATTTGCGGACACGGTGGAAAGTATGTTGCAACGCTCGCTGGGCTTGTCCGCCGACGCCATGCCCGAAGACGAGCCCGAGGACGAGGCGGCCGACGCCGAGGCCGAGACTGAAGCCGACGCAGACGCCGAGTCGGAAACGCTGGCCGAGGATCACGACGAGCTGTAAGCTGTATGCGGCCACAGCACCGATCTTTCGGATGTGTCGGAGAACATAGTCTGAACTCTGACGACGGGTGTTCTACTCTAAATGTTCCAGTATGATTTGTGAGATGCAGTGTGACAAGTGATGAATGTTTTTTTTTATATTCAGTATGCGTGATAGTAAAGCTAACTGAGGTACTGTAAATAAATTATATTTATTAGTAAATTTAAAATATATCTTAATTTGTTTTCTTTTCAACCCATGACGCAAAACGGCGGTATTGTAAGTTTAAGATATTTATTTTCGTACCTGTATGCCTGTCTAGCTCCTAAAGGAATGGACCTATTTAATACGTTTTTTTTTTTGTTGTAAAGGTGTCATTGAGAGATGGTTCTTATAACTAAGAAATTTATGTAGATATATTCAGGCTTTTGACGAGTTGTACTGTTTCTTCGGTGGTGTTGCCAAGACAATGATAACCTTGAGCTGATGCTGCAGCACCAAGTAGCGGTATACCCAACTCCCTATAGCGTGATTGGGCTCATAAGAATATATAACTAAAACCGTCACAATAAAGCAAAACTTGGATGACATAATCATTATTCTAGTTATTTTACTTTTTAAAATCGAACTACTGAAGCCATTTTGAAAAAAAAAATTATGAGACCAAACTTGAGGTACATTTTTTCGAGTAAAATAATAATTGCCAAATCGGTTCGTAAATGACGGAGGTGTTGATAACCTTTTCCTTTGTTAGAAGTCTGTTTACAATGTTTTGTAAGCATCTTATTAAAAAGTTTTTAAGTATTATTCTTGCAATAAAATAAATTTATCCATATAACGCTAACGGCTCGCGAGTCGCGACCGACGTTTGGATTCATTTTTACGAGATCTCGGTACTGCAATCGTACCGTAATTCAACTACTCCACAGAGGCTTTGTATAAATAATCGATTCTGATGTAAGATGTTTTTATTACATAGATACGTTGTCCAAGCTTAATATTGGCAAGAAATAAGTAAGGTAATTGCCCGACATTCACTTAGTCAACCTCCAATCACTGTCGTCTGCTTACAAACTTTTGGTATTTTTGTAAATAAAATGCCTTCCTTCGTTTTTAGAAGATGTACAAATTATACTCGAACTGTGAATGAAAAAAACTTTCATTTCATACGTTTGTAATAAGTATACACTATTTACTTATTTTTTAACTCATAAATGCATTTTCTTCGACTGTCATGGCGACGGCGGTCGACGCTCGTGACGTATCAATGCGAGCTATAACTGTCGATGTATAATGCGTTCGGCAAATTTCGGACGGTTTTTCGATGTGTTGCGAGGAGTCTCGAAAATATTTTTTTCTCATAAAATATTTAAGCGATACCAAAATTTTATACAAGAAACTGGTTATTATTAATGCTACTTTATGTAATAATTTAATCATCTTCCAATTCTCTCTGTGCAAGCTTAAAAAAAGATGATAATGTATGTATAGAAATTTAAAACCCGTAGAAAAGATCGGTCCTTCGCGGGGTAAGTTCGGACTTCGTTCTAATAACGCTTCTAATGCTAGTATGATAAGGTCCACAAAATCAAATAGAAGTCTCAAAAATGTTAAGAAGAGCGAAATCAACCTTTTTTGTTTCAGTGCACACAGCGCCGCCGTTCTTGGTTGTAGCATCAACTGTGGTATATAGGACGGGGCAAGAAAAAACAGCGCAGCCGCCTGTGTAGCATAACCATAGTTTCGTGGTATTTTTTCGTTATACGATCTTACCTTGTGTCTGATCTTACCCGAACGCACCTTATATATATCCTTTTCTAACGAACCTATGCCTAATGTTTGTATTCCTTCGAGCCAATTTGTAATTATATGTATAGGTATGTGACTATAATGAATAGTGCGCCGTTTTTATGTGCAACTTTGTTAGTCTATGACGCGTCTATTTGTAAAACGTTATTGATTCTGATCATCTGTATTTAACTCCTCCCGACGCCAGACTTTACCTTTACAGATGGCATATGGCTCATCCAAAATTTTCATAGTTTTTTCCAACATGGCTTCGCTCGTATTGTGCGTTTAGCCGCTGCGACAAATTGATGACAATTGACAACTTATTCTTCTCTATGAATTGATAAAAGTATTCATAATTTCGGCTTGCTCGATTTAAGATTTTTTAAACTTTAATGATTAAATCCTCTTTGTTATGGAGGGTAGAGGTAAGAACGACCATCTCGTATATAGAAGTGTTCGTTGAAAAGAGGAGTTTAACCCCACACTGAGATTTATAGGCGGGAATGATCCTATTTGCGAATAAACGAAAAACTTGGCGCCGTCCCTAAATGTAAAATGTACGCCAAGTGAAACCATATTACAGGCCTGCTAACATACAACTTATACATAAACGCTTAAAATAGTTGCAGCATTTGTATAAACCAATTCACTACACATTGCGATTAATAATACAAACAATATATAAACAATAGTATATATTTTGTATCAAACAATTTCAAAATATAACTTCATCGGCTCTGCCGCAGATCGCAATCACAACAGTTGCGATACTTTAAAAATTATAATTAATTCTATACAAATTTATCTAATACAAGGGTGGCTTCCTTATTATTATAAATTCATCTAAGCACATTGTCTATTCCAGTGGCGTAGCTAGCGTAGGTGACATCCATGCTGGGTACGTATAGGGCTTATATACTCATAAGCCTATCTGTACCTACTATGTACCGACTGATACATAATGTGATTTGTGTAGTAATGGAACAATGGAAATAGTACAGTAAGTTTATTTTAGATATCAGATCTACAGCCCTAGCTACAACACCAACAGTTTATAAACAGTGGTGGTCAGACGGGCAGCACGGATCGGGATGCTCGCTGACGCGCCGCAATCTTGGCGCGGTTGTAGAGCAGTACGCCCAAGGCCGCCAGCGCCATACCCGCCAGGTTGAGCGGCGGCGCCGGGTTGCGCAGCACCACCAGCGACGCTGCCACCACCGCAGCGCGCTTCGCTGCCGACGCTACCGCATACGCGAGCGGCGTCACGCGCGACAGCACGCTGAACGCCGCCACCGCCTGCAGCCACGCCAGCATTCCGTCGGCGGCCAACAGCGGCACGGCGCGGTCCCACTCCACGTCGGCCACGAGCAGCGCACGCGCGTCCCGCAGCAGCCACAGCGGCGCCAGCAGCAGCAGCGCGAGCTGCGCCAGGGCGGCCAGCAGGCGCAGGTGGTGCGCGCCCGTGTCGTGTAGTGCGCGCTTGGAGTACAGGTGCTGCAGCGCCAGCAGGGCCGCCGCCGCCAGCGCCGCGCCCAGCCCGAGCGCGTCGAATTGCAGCTCGGTGGCGGACGCCACACCCACGCCGGCGGCTATCACCACCAGCGCCACCTGCACGCCGCCTGGTTGCCGCTCGCCGAACAGCACACGCGCCAAACCCGCCGTCCACAGTGGCGTTGTTGCCTTCACTGCATGGGCACCATATTTAGGATAAAATAATAATATTTTAAGGCATATAACCTCTTCTTCATATAACCTGTTCAAGAACAATTTAGTTACCTGGTGTTAAGTGATCTGCACCACCTCTAAACACAATACCAAACAAATAATGAATGCATTGCTGATTTCGAATTAATAGGAATTAGGGAGTAGAGGTGGTAATGGGGCCTCTAGAAATCTAACTCACTACACAAAACTACTCAGATCAAACTAGGCCATTCATGCTATAGATGAACAATAATAATATCGAAATTGTTGCTCTTAAATGTTAGTCAATATAGTCAAAATTACCTATAATGATGTAGAAGGACCACCTAATTACGATTTCATATCTGGTAGTCATTATAAGCATTATAGTCACATTGCCTACACAAATTTTATGAGAATTTAATCATAATACAAATTTTATTGTAAAAAATCTATGTTGTCCCTCATCAGTTGATATAGTAGTTATAATATTTACTTAAGTAACAAATATGGTAACAATAATGATTGTGTATTTTAATTATTAAAGAAAGTACTTGATTGTTTATTGGAACAAATATAATGTTAGCCAGCAAAAAATTATGTGATTGATAATGTAATGTGTTTCCTATTTACCTTAGATAAATGGAAATGGTATGCAACCAGGATTTTATAAGTCATAGTGTTTGATAAGTGTGGAAGCATTAAAAAATCAAAACTAACAAGGATGCGGTCTGACCTGTGTGTGCATACGACACGGGCACTTTCCATATGGAGATTTGCGAGCAAAGTGTAGTGAGCACCTTGGCGACGGCGAGTGGCAGCAGCACGCGCCAGTAGTAGCCCGGCGGGAAGCGCGCCGCTCGCACCCCGCATGCCGCCAGCGCCGGCGCGCTGCAAGCCACGACCGCCGCCAGCTGCACGGCCGCCACGGTCAGCGGGTACGGGAACTCCGTCAACGCCACTTTACCCACCACGTTGCTGGCCGAACTGAGCGCGTACCATGCCACGCACAGAGCCGCCACCGTCAGGGTCTCGCGTCGGGATCCGCTAGCGCCCATGCTGGTGTCTGTACTCAATATGCACTCACCAATACACTCTTCAATTCACTATTTTTTGGGATAAGATGTTCTCTCATAATTTTGCTTTAACTTTTTAAAATAATTGTGTTTTTACTATATATCACTACTTATATCACTTTAGTTTATTGGCAAAAGTCCGTCTCCGTGGCAATGGCATTGTATTTTTGGACTTGTACGCTACTCCTGAGATAGTACTAACTATTAACACAACAATATGTAGGCAATTAAGATAATTAAACAATGAGAGGTTTCATAATTGATTATCCACTTAAACTCCATCAATGCACTATTAATCAGTTTATGCAACATGTAATTAATTAAAAAGTTATCGTCGACGAAACATAACCTATAACCACTTCCTACTCCAAAATCAGCACCAAATGTTTTGGCATTTAGACATTTAGACAAATGACATTTGACATCTAATGACACCTCAGAATGACACACAAAGCACAGATGTTGATGTTGATGTTTAGAGGTAAATATCAACTAGTGATATGAAACATAATATTATAAAATAAATATGTAGTATAATATAAATCGAATGAATTTATGTAGTGTTTCGTTTACAATATATTAGTACGCTAGTAAAATACCGGGCTATTTCGTTAGATGATAAAAGAAGAAAAATAAATAAATCTAAATATAACTAAAAAGGTTGAAACGAATGTCTTCATTATATCAAAATATTCAATGTATAAATCATTAACTTGGTCTTTGTTAATTTATAATATGATTAAATATTTATTTTGTAATATTTAACATAACAACCTGTTGTTTTGTAACACGGTTTTGGAACTGTTATTTCAACGTCATTGGAACAAGTGTAACAAATATGTATTTTAACCTGCTATGCCTCACACCTATATATGTACTATGCTGCTATCTATTGCAAAGTAAATTAATAAAATACAGAACGGCGCGAGATATTGAGTAGTGATGAACAGTTTTAATAATTTTCAATTTTTTTTTTAATTATCTGTTAAAACCTGTTACCGTCTGTATTTTTATTCTACCAAAGTACTTAGTTAACTAGTTGTAATATTGAAAACACACAATATTATTTTTCTCTTACTAATAAGAAAAGAGAGAAGCTTCTGAAAATTGTCAGCGTAATGAAATGGAACTGGTTGTTACAGATGTCAACAGGAACAGTTAAAATTTTCTTATTTATGAAAATATCATTAGCAAAAACATAGAGTAGCTTGTGACAGCGTATAAAGGAACTTTTGGCCATCCGATCCTATGGAATGGAATCACTTTTTTCATTTTTGCTTAACTGTTACCATTTGTTATTGATTCATACCTTTTGTATTTAACTATTACGAAAAATAAGCCTCTCGCTTATACAGCATACATAAGACATGTCTAATATATTCGTCATACATGAAATTGATTTTTGATTCAATAAAAATAAGGAGCACAGCCGCGTTTACTTGGATACTTGCATAGTAAATTATTCCATGGTATTGTTAAAATAGGAACAACAATTGCATTTGTGGATAATGACACGATGCTTGAGTGCAGATGCAGCACGGCACGCGACTTTCTGAGGCGACGTCACGATTCGTTCGTGTCGCGATGTCGAATAAAATACTTTTAAAATGTTGCGAGTATTTCCGGTCGGCACTTGGTCAGTACTCAGTACGTACCAGGTGTAAAAACCTGGACGCTTAAATACGCATCATCCCTAGCATACATACTGAATTATATTTCTCTCTAACTTTACTCGTTAGTCGTTCTCACTTAGAAAACAAAAGTTTGTGTGAATTTTTTTATTTTTGTAAAATTGATTATTTCTTCACTAAATGGTTCTGGAGATAAGATAAGATTATTTGACGTGTCGTCAAGTTGTGGAAAAAGTATTTTCGATGTTCAGTGCAGCAAACGAGACAGGGATTTATGATTTTTTTAACAGTAGTGATAGCGAGAACTGTGTTAGTGAACTGCCACAGAAGTGTTGTTTTGGTCTTTCCGCAAGAAACCGCAGTCCGGAGGGAGCAGAACAGACTCATCTTGGAGTCAGCTAGTGTTCGACCAACAATAACCACTGAGACCTGCTCCACCCATCGTCACCATTGCTCGCACAGGTATCTTCTGATTATAATACAACTCAATTAATAGATTGATGCGCCATATCCGCAGGAGTTGTAGTATGATGTTGCGAGGTGTGGGTACACCGCTCGGTGGCCGGGGCTCAGGGCGCGGGCGCGGTGCTGGTGCGGTGGTAACGTTGCAGACTGCATGCAACAGATGTTTGTGTCGTGTGTTCCTCCCTGTGGCGCATGGTGTGCTCATGGACTCGCGTGAATACTTTATTGTTCAATCAGGTTAACTATTTATTTCACTATTATATGAAACTCATAATTACCTACTATAGTATAAAAGTGATGGTTCTAACTCTGGCACTGCACACATACATGCCTCAACACAAACAAACAATGTACTGTTGTCTGTTTGTTTTATATTTTTTAATTTTTTTTTTTGTAGTTTATTGAGAGTAATATTGCTAGGAATGCATAGATTTGGAATTATGTTATCATCTATATTGTGGCAATATTGTACATCATCATGATCAGCCACATTAAGTCCACTGCTGAACATAGGCCTGCCCTAAAGATTTCAAAACAATATTGTACATAATAATAATAATATAATACTTTAATGAATGCCTACCAATAATATAAAATATTGTATAAATATGGTTTGTCTGGGGCTACCCGTGTGAAAGTCCATGACATGCTTGTGTGTAGGTGTTTAATGCTTTTATTATACCCTATTATATGTGTCATCCAACTTGTGGGCTTATAGACATGGTGAGTAGTCATTAATCTGTGACCTTTATTTATTAACATAATTTTTGTAAGTGTAGATTTTGAGTAGATGCTATTCCATGGAATCATTGAGTAATTTGGTTTTTGCCATAAATTTGGGTCAATAGTTTGTGTTTGTCCATCCCACATAGTTGAATAGCCAGGCTAGTAACAAGACAATTCAACTTATACATAATATTGGAACTACTCTCACAAGTAAAATGTGCAGCTGTTGTATCATAAAACATAATATTTCATAATAGTATCAGTAAGAGACATTAGGTATGTTAGGCATATTATCAAAAGGTATTGTTGTGTCACATCCTTGACCTAGAAGCATATAAGACTCCACTCCCACACCCTCCATTACAACTCCTGTAAGCCAGGATCAGCAGTTGCATGTACTGTGTGATACCAAGCAACAAAATTAATCAAATAGAAAAATGGGAAAGAAATTTAACCATTGAAAAGAAAGCAGCTTTGTATATGAGGCTCTAAATAAGAAGTACTAGGTTTGAATTGTAGGTTGGGCAGCAATTGGTGTGAGATATTCTAACATTATTTAAGACGCGAGACCGGATCCCTTAGGGGTTCATAACATAACTGTTACTAATAACTAAGCCAAAACAATCCTGCAACATGTTTGAGAATGCTTTTTTGTGGAGCATGCATAGGAGTTATTTAACAGCAATAGGCGAATAAGAACACAAATTTCATAATAGATTCTCAAAAATTTACAAATTCCAAAATTGGGTCACTTTTTCTTTATGATGCAGTATGTTAATTTCTCAATCCGGCAACATCTATTTCATAACCTTTGTACACAATCATTAATGTGAAAGATTAAACAAATATGCTATCTTTTTTTTAAATGGAGTGCAGAATACTCAATTGAATATTGTTAAGAAAATGAATACAATATATTATATATGTATATTAAATTGACAATATAAGATTGCACCCCATATACAGGGTAATTTTGATATTGCATTATTATATCAAACTACATACTTGTCTTTGTCTCTGCTAACATTGTGCCAAAAATCCATGAATAACAGATATTTTTACCAATAATCCCAGTTATAATTTTCTGTATTTTTGATCATTTTGTAGCATAGTGCAAGTATGGCATATGCATGAGTTTATTTCTGACTGAAAATGTGATGTTGTTGCTGTAACAAATTCTCTTAGAGTAGTAGTAGTGAGGTTAGCGTGCATAAAATCGAAATGACTTTTTATTGCTACTTATTTTGTTTGAAACTTACACTTTTTTATTTTACATCTTGTAGGACTTTATTGTAATGTGTTGTTTTCAAGAATATAAGTATGTAGTTTCATTTACTAACGCAATGTTAAAATGACCCTGTATAATGCTGGTTAATGATGATTAATTTAACAAATATGATAAGCCCTTGCTTATTGATTATCACCTTAATATTATTTCATAGTTCTAATAGTATACTCAACAATGTAAAGTTAGCAATTGAGTCAGGATTGTACAGTTCATAATTTATATTGGGAATATTGTTTTTATTGCAACACACACAATAATATGCCATGAGTATTGTTGATTGAGAAGTCTGTAAGGAGAATGACCAAGTCTGTCGCACACTTTAAAGGAAATGTATGATAGCCTTGTGAAGTTATACATGAATTGCATTGAATGTCATTCAATTCATTTAATCAATTGTTAACGGAACAAACTTTATTTTGAGAGAATTGAATTATATTATATTATAGCAAGATAATACAATAGCAATATTTTATTTATGATTATAGTTGATCATAAATATTAATAATTTCCATATAGCTTATTCCTAATGATAGCCTACATTTGTTCAATACTAACTGTCACATACATTTTTATTGTATACTGATTACTTAAAGTACCTGCAACATAAATGTAGTAATTATTTATAGCAAATGAAACCAATTTAAAAACATTGTTGAACAACTTTACCGAACACATGTCACAAGAATATCGCCTATTTTATTTGTATCATTGGATATATACTACATCATCCGAAAGGAGACTAACTTTAACTTCACAAACTACAACTTTGTGAATGTACAGGACAACTGAACTGTACACTTACATCTAAATGAAATTGAAGTTATACATATAATAATTGTATGAAAATCCCACAATGAAAAACAATTATTGTTGACTTATGTGGAAGTATAATTTTCAATATCATATATATAATATGTTATTTATCTTTTTGAACTTCTCCATTTTCGATTATAATAGCTGTAGAAATGTTGTTTTATAATATGTTATTTCAATAATTTTTATTTGTATACTTTTGAAATAAAAGCAGTATGTTGTTGCTCTGAAAGAGATATTTTTATTATAATAATTTTCTTATTTAACATATAGAGCTTACACACATACTAATAAATAAAACTAATCTTACCTGAAAGAGAAACAACATTTAAAACTATTACTTCACATTCACAAATATTTTAAATCTTTATTTATCCGTTTAAAATTGAAATGTCATTTTACTTTCAATGTTGTCAATCTTGTCTATTAAAAAAACCATAGAGATATTTAAAAATAATAAAATTAAATGAAGTGTTAGAAACTTCATTTACATATATATAAAATAAAATACATAAATGATGAAAAATGTTACTTTGGTTTAGAAATTTGAGGTATTGTTGATAATGTAGAAGGGCATGCATGTTTCATAAAGTTTTCATATTGTTCGGAGGTTTTCAAAAATTACATCACATATTTATAATATACAAATGTCAACTTACTTATTCACTTTTCAAAATCATTAAACTTTATACACACAATCTTCTTTCCAATTCGAGTTTTTATGTTTCATTGCACATTACATATTTTAATAAAATAATTGAACCTAATACAAAATGAATCATTCACATTCTGTTTCATTTTGAGGCTTTCCCTGGTACATCTTCGAAGTACAAGGTCAAACAAGGACATTTTAGTTAGGGTAGAATTTTGAAACTGTATTAAACCTATCACAAAAACAAGCATCAAAATCCTATTAATTGATTTTGAGGACTTCTTTCTAGACATATTCGAAGTCCTATACCAATGAAATTAATTCGGAGCTTATACATAATGGAACTCTAGGAATCATTTCAATGATCACATATCACGGGGTAAAAATTATTGGTATTCAAAGATATATTATATATTCAAATATATTTTATGAGGAATAGAAAGACTTTCCTCCTTTAGAGTTGGTTTATAAAGTATAATTTTTTACATACATATTATTATAAAACAAAGTCCCCAGTTGTGTCTGTCTGTCTAAACCCGATAAAATCATAAAACTACTGAATGGATTCTAATTTTATGATGTATCCTGGAAATACTTAGAAACGCGGGCGAAGCCGCGAGCCATAGCTACTATTATTATAGTAAATATAATTTTTTTACCAACTTATTTTTCTACTTGTATTATAAGCAGATAAGGCAGATCCTAAGTAAAAAGTTATTAATTACAATTAATAAAGAATATATACAATGTAATAAATTCATTTTTCCTAGTTAGAATACGATTTATTTTTCAATAATTTCCAAAATAATAAGTACTTATTTATAAATAACTGCACAAATTGAAAAACACTGACGTGGTGATGTGACATTATGTTCAGCAGTCGTTAGCGGGGAGTGCGGGGAGTACGGCGGGCGCGGGGCGGTGATGCCGCGATGGCGTCGCGGCGCGTGACGCGCAAGTGGGAAGTGTTCGCCGGCCGCAACCGGTTCTGGTGCGACGGGCGGCTGATGACGGCGCCGCACCCGGGCGTGTTCGCGCTCACGCTCGCGCTCATCTGCGGCACGTGCGCGCTGCACTTCGCGTTCGACTGCCCGTACCTGGCGCAGCGCGTGTCGCCCGCCGTGCCGGCCGTGGGCGCGGCGCTGTTCCTGTTCACGCTGGCGGCGCTGCTGCGGACGGCGCTGTCGGACCCCGGCATCATCCCGCGCGCCGCGCCGGCCGAGGCGGCGGCGCTGGAGGCCGAGGCGGAGGGCGGCGCGGGCCGGCCGCCGCCGCGCGCTCGCGAGGTGCTCGTGCGCGGCCGCCCGGTCAAGCTCAAGTACTGCTTCACGTGCAAGATGTTCCGCCCGCCGCGCGCCAGCCACTGCTCGCTGTGCGACAACTGCGTGGACCGGTTCGACCACCACTGTCCGTGGGTGGGCAACTGCGTGGGCAAGCGCAACTATCGTTCGTTTTACACGTTCGTGGTGTCGCTGTCGTTCCTGGCGGTGTTCGTGTTCGCGTGCGCGGTGACGCACCTGGCGCTGGCGGCCCGCGGCGCGGGTCTGCCGGCGGCGCTGCGCTCCACGCCCGCCTCGGCGCTGGTGGCCGCCGTGTGCTTCCTGTCCGTGTGGTCGGTGCTGGGGCTGGCCGGCTTCCACACATACCTCGCCTCCACCGACCAGACCACCAACGAGGACGTGAGTTGACACTAGATTCGATTGTGTTGTTTGTCCGCCGCGTGAATCGAGTGTAACCGTATGTGTGATGTGATTGCAGATCAAAGGCTCGTTCTCGTCGCGGCGAGGCGTCTCCAACCCCAACCCGTACTCGCGCGGTAACGCTTGCGCCAACTGCTGGCACGTGCTGTGCGGCCCGCTGGCGCCAAGCCTCATCGACAGGTCGCTGATTTCGCTCAAATTCAAGTTTCCATGTCAATCTATGTTCATTTCGTGTAATAATTTTGAAATTAATCAATTAGTATTGATGTATTTATACAGTTTTTTTTACATGGGGTTACTAACCATACACTTGTCTTTTTAAAATAGCACTTACAATAAGTCATTCGAACTGTAGATGAAACATGAAAAACAAAGATATGCGAACAATATAAATATCCATAAAAAGTAATTTTGTGCAACTAATTACGTAACAGCACCTGATATGTAAAGACTAGCTTTTGCCCGCGGCTCCGCCCGCGTTACAAAGTTTTTCGGGCTAAAGTATTCCGTTATAAAAGTCACGCTATATATTTTCACGGGAGCCTATATTCTTCCCAGGGTCTCAAACTGTCTCCATAACAAATTTCATCTTAATATGTTGGGTAGTTTTTGAGTTTAACACGTTCAGGCAGTCGGATGCAGCGGGGGACTTTGTTTTATAATATATTGTTGTAGAACTTTTTAAGAGGAACAATCCCGTCATACATCATTGCATAACTTTAACTGTTTACGCAGCGCACGCAACGGAAGCTCTCAAAACTAATAAATGTTCCCCGTTTTTGCAACATGTTTCATTACTGCTTCGCCCCTATTGGTCATAGCTTGATGATATATACCCTATAGCATTTCAAAAACATAGTGCTATCCAACACAAAAATATTTTTTTCAGTTCGATCTGATAGTTCCTAAGATTAGCCATTACTGCTCCGCTCCTATTGGTCATAGCGTGATGATATATAGCCCATAGTACTCCACGAACAAAGAACTATCCAACACAAAAATATTTTTTCAGTTTGAACCGGTAGTTCCTGAGATTAGCCATTACTGCTCCGCTCCTATTGGGTATAGCGTGATGATATATAGCCCATAGTACTCCACGAACAAAGAACTATCCAACACAAAAATATTTTTTCAGTTTGAACCGGTAGTTCCTGAGATTAGCCATTACTGCTCCGCTCCTATTGGGTATAGCGTGATGATATATAGCCCATAGTACTCCACGAACAAAGAACTATCCAACACAAAAATATTTTTTCAGTTTGAACCGGTAGTTCCTGAGATTAGCGCGTTCAAACAAACAAACAAACAAACAAACTCTTCAGCTTTATATAATAGTATAGATGTGTGATTACAGACGTGGGGTGTTCACTATCGACGTGAAGGACGAGCTCCCGTCGAGTTTCGTGCGCGCGCTGAGCGCGGCGGGCGCGGGCGGGGCGGCGGGCGCGGGCGCGGGGGCGCGGGCGCGGGGGGCGCGGGCGGCGCCGAGCCCGTGGCGCTGCAGCCGGCCGCGCTGCAGGCCGCGGCGGGCGACGGCTACGGCGGCCTGTACGACGCGCCCGCGCGCCACGCCTACATGAACCGCACGCTCGACCTCGACCCCGTGCCGCTGCAAGGTCACTACTGCGCTCCACGTTTTGTTTTACTAACTATTATTATTCAAACGTAGCTCTCGGATGACACATTCTACACGATGCCCTCCCCTCGTCCGTCCCTTATCTGTCACGAACACGTCAATTCACAAGTTTCAGACAACATTCGCAAAGGCTTTGACGCATTTCCAGGCGTATGAAGTTACTTTCGCGAAGTGTCCCTGAAGACGGTCCCTCGACATCAGCAAAAGTAAAAAAAAAATATTATTGTACAACAGTGGCGAAGGGTGAAATTTTTCAAAAGGGAACCCGAAGAATCAAATTTTTGACTCACTTACATAATATAATACGTGGTTTAAGGTATAAGGTCAGTTCAACTCAAAACAAACAAGCAGATGAGTTTAACTCTAAAATCAACTATCATTAATATACCCATTATGCGTAGGTAATGCGACTTCACGTTCATAGAATCGAAGAATAATACGCACCGACCGATTATTAATAAACCACAAAATAATTTATTAATTTTAAACCAGAACAACATAAGTAGGTACTTCTTAAATGATGTACAATTGGTGGCGAAATGAGAAGCCCCGGGTTCTTTGAAGATTTTGTCCGACTTTAATTTTAGTGGTGGACAGATCTGGAGAACGTATGAAATATTTTTTCCGGGATTTAAGTCCCGCTTTGTATTTTCCCGGGATAAAAAGGAGCCTTTGTCTTTCCCAGGGTCTTAAACTACATCTAATACCAAATTTTATAGAAATCCGTTTAGTACTTTTTAAAGTTTATCGTTTACAGGCAGACAGACGCGGCGGGGGACTGTTTTAAAATATATTTTTGCAACTTTTTAAGAGGAAAATTTCCGTCATACCTAAATTGTTGCGTAACTTTAACCGTCTAGGCAGCGCACGCAATAGAAGCTTTCAAAAAGACTATATTTGTCCTTTTTTGCAACATTTTCGTTGATGCTCCGCTCCCGGTGGTGATTTGTGATGTTATACTATATAGCCTATGGCCTTTCTCGACAGTGGCGTAGCTAGGCGTGGGCGAAGTGGGCCCTTGCCCACGGCCTGGCACTTAAAGGGGCTTCGCGAGGCCTCTCGATACGATACCACCAGATTTCAAATCTCCGTTTATATTTAAACTTAACAATAACCTTAAAAATGATTAGACGTCACACTCGTCACTTTTCTGAACTTGAAATAAAAACAAAACATAACTCCTAGTTTTACGCTTTATAAAGAACTTTTGTTTTCCGGTTGAAGGACATTGTAGCCAGTTTAACTACTTGACATAATAAGACTTAACATCTCATGTCTTAGGATGACGAGCGCAGTGGTATACTAATACAAAGCAAAAAAAGAGCATGTTTGGTAAGATAAATTTATTGGGCAATTCTTAGGAACGAAAATAAAGGGGCCTCGCTGATGCGACTTCGCTTACGTCTATATTAGTCCACGCTAAGCCACTCTTTCTCCATAAATGGGCTATGTAATATTAAGATTTTTTTAATTTGAATTAGTAATTCTAGAGATTAGTGAGTTCAAAAAAAAACAAACAACAAATTCAGCTTTATATAATAGTACCGATTAATATTGAGCGAAACAATAAGGCGATATGTGGTCGTGTACAGAGGTATGCATCGGCGGCGCGGCGTCCGGCGGCGGCGGGCTCAGCGCCTCGCGCCTGCGCCTGCTGCACGACACCACCATGATCGACGCCGCGCTCGACCTCGACGAGCCCGAGCCGCCGCCGCACCTGGGCGCGACCCCCGGCGTGACCCCCGGCGCGACCCCCCGCGCGGCCCCCCGCGCGCCGCCGCCGCCGCCGGCGCTGCACGCGCTCTGACGGCGCGCCGGGCCGCGCGGCCGCCGCGAGCGCCGCCGCCGCCGCCGCGAGCCGCCGCGCGTCAAGCTCCGGTGCGCCGCGCCGGACCGGCCGACATCACGTGTAAATAAATATAGACATAAATAAATTAGGTCATATTGTGGAGTAATGTCTGGTTTTATTCATTCAATACGTGCCTTGTATACTCTGCACCTGAGTATTCGACACATTAGTGTCGACTGAACTTGCATGATGCAATGCACACCGTGTGTATATATTTTCCCGTATTATTTTTATACCTTTTATCTACTGACTACTGACCTACCGTGCCACATCGTCAGCCTCGCGAAACAAACTGTCACCGGTACTCGGTGAGTGGAGACCGTCACGTACGCTCCTTGCCTTACACAGCCACTCGCCTCAACTCATGAGCATGTGCTTGAAAATTGCGGCCACCTATCCGTTTTATCTCGAGGTCTTTAAAATCAACAAAGGAAAAAGTTTTATATATTCGTCGTAATTTTACTAGTTTCAACCGACTTAAAAAAACGAGGATATTCTCAATTAGACTGTATATTTTTATGTTTGTTCAGAACTTTTGACTAGGTGAACCGATTGATGTTTTTATTTTATTTGAAAGCTGGTGCTTCCTTCGTGGTCCCATATACTTAATTTCGTCGTTGGTGAACCCTTGAGTGCGGAGATACATCGGACACTCTTAAAATGATGTCGTCAACTATGATGTCAACATATTCTGATTTATATTAACACAAAAAAGTAAAAGTAAAATCTTATTAACAAAAAACTATACCGCCTTCAAAAACCACAAAAATATAAAAAATAATTGAACGTTATCTATATACTATTTACCGATTTTGGAATCGGCAAATCATTAAAATTGCTAATTCAGCTAGTTAAATACATGAACTAATGTACGAAATAACGTTTAATTTTTATTATACAACGACTCCAAAATTGGTAAACAGTGACGAGTAGGTACACTAGGGTGTATAAAAACAGCCTACCGAAATTGTTACAATGAAGTAGTAAGTACATATTTTATGCCTATAAAGATGTCCGTGTGTACCGGATATGTTTGCATAGGTAACAATTTCGTAATTCTTGAAACGGCAATCCGATCCATTGCGTAGTTATCGAAATCTACCTACAGTAGCCGGCGCGGGGCAACGCGCGAATACTTTCTTAGGTTAAAGCGCGGCGCCGCGCCGTGATACGGGGATTAACATAACTCAACTCGACAGACAAAATAATGTCGACGGCAATGCCCACACGATACAATTTCTTTGGGCTTACCTTACATAAGTCCTCTCGCTTCTAATGAGATAAGGTTCGAAGTGGTCGCCACCACCTCATTCATTTGTCCAAATTCATGTGCACTGAAAATGTTAAGTTACTTATTCACTATTCCGCTCACGAGACAATAAAAAATTCACTTGTTTTTTCTGGAAATCTTAAAAATATAACCCAAAGACCACAAATTCTCGATTGTCACATTACGAAAACTTACGATTCGCACAAGACGAGAGGCGCGTGGGAACTAAAACAAACCGCCATGCCACCTGCCAGTCGCACGCGTCGTTCAATTAAACTATCTATACCTACACCTACATTTGGGTCGGTCATTTTCATTAAATTTATTTGCGTTGTGCAGTACCTACTAACCAATCATTTGCTAGATTCACGTTTGGGCGTTTACTAAATAAAATTCCCTGTTTCGTCACAAGTTAAAAGTTTTTATTACTTAGTACACCAAAGTTTTCTAAAGATATGCTATGGTATTCGGTTAAATTTACGAGTTTCGGAAAATTGGGATATTCTTTCTTGTGACTTCCTTTTAATAAATAGCGTTACCTATCTCATTCTTCTTTCATAAGAAATACAACTACACACACAGCGTTAAAAAAGTCCTTTATTTTAGTATATTTAAATAAAATTCAGGCAGGAAGTTAAAATAAAAGGTTTAAACTATGTACTCACCTTACTGGTTTACAGAAATATTGTAAATATCTTGAAATATTTGATGTTATCTTTCACGGGGTAATCTCTGTTTACAGGTCTAAATGACACTTAAAATAAAATGGCGAATAAATCGTATTAAAATGAACAGAGCCATTTATGTTTTTAGTGGAACTGTATTTCAGTTAGTAGCATAGATATAAGATTGCAGTAATTGTGTAACATCAATAGTTTTAGATTTTTTCGGGGCAGGTGTACTTACCCCGTCGGCGCACTTGCCCCCCTGACCTTATGTATGTAGGTTTTTTTTTTAAATACTTAATAATTTTCCATTTGTTTGTATTATGTAAGGCACTAAAATTAAATAAACGGATGATTAATTAAATCGAAATTAAACTAATTTTCCGGATTCTATCGCGGTTTTTTGTTTTTTATTTTTTTTTTATTTTTCTCCCGACGTTTCGAAGACTTTGCAGCCTTCATGGTCACGGGGGGGACCATGGGAAAATTAGTTTAATTTCAATGTCTAACATTCGCGTAAATATAAGAAATCATTAATTAAATCGAGTTAGCGTCCTCTGAAATCTGCCGCCCCTAAAAGACTGCCGCCCATAGGCTGCGGCCTATACGGCTTATTTACAAATCCAGGACTGAAAAACACTTATAACGAAGCAGATAGATACACGCGCATTGGTGCCGCCGCTTGTAGTTACGTCGCGACGTGAGCGCGCCACCCCCCCGCCTCCCCGCGCTACGGCACCGATTCCTCTACACACAATGCCGGGCCGCGCCAGTCGGGCGGGGACTTTCATGCGCGCGCTCACGTCACGTATCTACGCCACCGCGACTCGCGCGCAGACCATATACTTGCTAATTTTATATTATATCAATGAGTATTGTATGTTTTCACTTATATTCTAATAAACACATACTAACCGAAATACCCCGTTATATGTACTATTTTATAATTATTGTCGTGCGTTGATCACTATTTTGATCACTTACACACTCTTTCCCTTTTTTTTTCTTATGCTGTACCTTGTCTTTAGTCAGTGTATTAAAAGTCATTCTGAACTCGGTAGTTTGGCTTTATTGTCTCTGCCTTAACGAGGCGCTCAAATAATTTACCCCGGCGACAATTTGGGTGCCCAACGTTCAACTTATAAACATTAATAAGTTCTGTTTAAATTCAGTTATTAGAGCAGTGTGTTAGAGTTCCCCTGTGTATGACTGTGATAGTATTTGTGTTTATGAACGGCCAACGTGACCGGGAGCTGCAAAGCGATGGCGCGGAAGACGCGCCACCAAGTGTCGCTGCCAGTGGCGAAGAGTGACATTTTTCAAAAGGTAACAGGCAGGTAAAGGCACACATATTATTGAGATGAAAATTCCAAATTACATATAATCGGATTGTAATTCATATTTAATTTTAGTGCTAAAGATTATGTATTATATATATATATAGCCGCGGGCAAAAGCTAGTACATATATATATATATATTTATATACTAGCTTTTGCCCGCGGCTCCGCCCGCGTTATAAAGTTTTTCAGGCTAAAGTTTTCCGTTATAAAAGTAATAGTTTCCCGGGAGCCTATGTACTTCCCAGGGTCTCAAACTGTCTCCATACCAAATTTCATCTTAATACGTTGGGTAGTTTTTGAGTATAACACGTTCAGGCAGACAGATGCAGCGGGGGACTTTTGTTTTATAATATATTTTTAGAACTTTTAAGAGGAACAATCCCGTCATACATCATTATTGCATAACTTTAACCGTTTACGCAGCGCACGCAACGGAAGCTCTCAAAACTAATAAATTGTCCCCGTTTTTGCAACATGTTTCATTACTGTTCCGCTCCTATTGGTCATAGCGTGATGATATATAGCCTATAGCATTCTACAAATAAAGGGCTTTCCAACACAAAACGAATTTTTCAGTTCAAACTGGTAGTTCCTGAGATTAGCCATTACTGCTCCGCTCCTATTGGTCATAGCGTGATGATATATAACTTAGAGCACTCCACAAATAAAGAGTTATTCAACACAAAAAAAAAATTTCAGTTCGAATCGGTAGTTCCTGAGATTAGCCATTACTGCTCCGCTCCTATTGGGTATAACGTGATGATATATAGCCTATAGCTCTCCACGAACAAAGGGCTATCCAACGCAAAAAGATTTTTTCAGTTTGGACCGGTAGTTCCTGAGATTAGCCATTACTGCTCCGCTCCTATTGGGTATAGCGTGATGATATATAGCCTATAGCACTCCACGAACAAAGGGCTATCCAACGCAAAAAGATTTTTTCAGTTTGGACCGGTAGTTCCTGAGATTAGCGCGTTCAAACAAACAAACAAACTCTTCAGCTTTATATAATAGTATAATACAGGGTAATTTCGACATTGCGTTACTAAATGAAACCACAGGTTCGTGGTGACCTCTGCTAACACCGTGCAAAAGATTATTCATAAGTAACGAATATTTACGTTAATAATCCCGATTTTAGATTTAAGGTTTTTTGATCACGCTGTCTCTTAGCGCGCTTAACTGAAGTGAATGAACTACGTCACAGCTGATGATATTATTACCGGACCTATAGGGCTCAGAAGGTCAGCTCACAAAAGAACTCCCAATACGTTCACTGACTTAGTTGCAGCAGTTCATTGAGTCAATAATTAATTACTACAAAAAATATTTCGTCAATTATAAACGTTATTTTCGTTAATAAAATAGTTTTCTTACCAAAAAAGTTACCCACATAATTACTAAAGTTACAAGATTTAAATCTATTGGTATCGAATTTTTTAGATTCTACATGATATTCCGACATTTATTTTAATTCCAACATTAATATTTCGGTTTGTCATAATATCTAAAAGAAGACTACGTAGACATTACCGAACGTCATATTATGCTTTCTGTACCATTTCTTTGCTAGATAGGTACACTATGGCAATGCGTCCGAGCCTTTGACCGAGTTCGAAGAGCGCGCGATTATTTAATACAGCTATACTCTAAGTGTGTTCCGCGGAACCCTAGGGTTCCGTGATACCTCTGTCGGGGTTCCGCAAGAATTTAGAAAAAAAAAATCAAAACACATCTCTCAATAATAATTAGTAACTGTGACATTGTACTTTTATTATGCTGATTAATAAAAAATACACTTATAAAAACAATTGTTTTATTGTAGGGTTCCATCAAGTATTTTGCTTCCCAAAAGGGTTCCGTCATTTAAAAAGTTTGAGAACCACTGATTTAATACAATAGTCGTACTCTTTCTCACCTAAACTCGCAGTGTTGTCAGTATAAACTTTTTTACCAAAAAGCTTGCTAAAACGACACAGCATTTCAAAAATTCTGATATTAGATTTATTTTATTACATGATGTTCTAACAGATTTAACACACAATTGTATTACAAAATAAAAAAAGTAATGATTTATGATGAAATGATTAATGAAAAGTCTACCTAATTAAAATAATACACAGCAATATTTTAGTATTTTTGAAACATTATTTTAAGTCATAAAGTATAATAGAGATTTTGGATTCAGTCATTCAATAGGCATACAGGGTATAAAATAAACAAGATATTGCACAATAAACAAAACTGTACCTTCACCGCTAGTGAGATGATACGTGCTATTTTGATTGCATTGTCGCACTCAACGCAGTGATGAATGCGTAGTTTATTTTTTCATATTTAATAGTTTTATTAATTTTATTGGTGCAAAAAGGGTCACGTCCCCAGAACTCTGAAAATCGGGACGTCCCGCGCAAATCGGGACATCAGGCAACACTACTCTTGCCGCTACTTTGTGGAATTCGCTAAACTCGTGTGTCGCGTGTTGGTCGGTCAGGTACGAAGAAATTTAAAGTAGTCCCCTAAATGCGACCTTAAATCCTATAAAATAGAGTCTATTTTTAGAAATATTTTTTGCCATTTTGAATATTTTACGATCGCGAAGTTGCATCGTTAAGAGCGTTTACGTGCCGCGCGTGAAGTCAACTATAGGTAATTCTTCGCAAAATTCACTCACACAGAGCCGTTGCGTAGCTGTGTGCGTAGAGTTAGCGCGTCGGCTATCTTTATAGTCAGACCAACCAATTTTGATCTTTTCGCTTTAATTATCTAATTGGAATGTAACTTATGATTTATGAATTTATGATAAATGAAGAATTCTATTATTAAATATATAAGAATTCATCATGAAATAGTTTATATGTATCATTTTGTAATTATAAAAAAAAATAAACATTTTTAACAAATTTTAACGGCAATTTTACACATTGTTATTTTCACTTTTTAAATGCAAATGCTTAAAAAATTAAGCATTTGCATTTAGAAAAAGTACCCTTAGTAAAGTGGAGCTCATCATGAAGCCGAAAGATAGGCACCAGAACTCCGTAATCAGACAATAAATCAGGAAAATTACTGTGCTACGATGTTTATAATGGACCACATAATTACTCCATAGATCTGCAGTTTTTAATATTTAGCGTATTGGAAGTTTAAATTAAGTCATTAGAAATTACATATTGGAATTTATATTTTGAGTCAGAAGGGTAATGAGATGTAATTTTTAGGTGTATAACTAAAAAGTGAGAAATAAAAGACTTCTTTTTTCGGAAGTTGGTTATATTTTTTTTGGATAGTTTTTTTTGAATAGGTATTGCTTCTCAGTGACATCGATCATCAATCGATCGATTGTACATCCATGTATAACAATTTACCAGTTTTATATCCATAGTTTTGCATAATATTTGCGACACACGACGAAGCAAAATAGTTGGTTCTGTACTTTTTTTTGACCAACAGCAGTCAGTAGGACGCAATTTTTTATTTTTGGGCCATGTGTGGGGGTTCAATAGAAGCTTAACCTCAAGTTTGTGGGGTCGCCACCCTTTTCCCCCGGCCGCCATCTTGGAAAAAGGGGTGACAACTTTTTTTTTTTTTTTTTTTTTCGCGATATCTCGGAAACTATACGTCTTACAAAAATTTTGTAAAGCCATAATTTGTAGCAAATTGTTTTGCCTGCAAATATGTTTTTTTTCTCCTTTATCCCCAAATGGTAACTCATACCTTTTCTACCTGCATAACATTCGATAAGTTAAATTTGGTAAGTTCTATGGCAAAGAAAAGAGTTAGGAAAAGGCAGGCAAAACAATTTGCTACAAATTATGACTTTACAAAATTTATGTAAGACGCATAGTTTCCGAGATATCGCGAAAAAAGTGTTTTCACCCCTTTTTCCATGATGGCGGCCAGGGGACAAGGGGGTGACCTCACAAACTTGAGATTAAGCTTCTATTGACCCCCCACACATGTTCTAAAAATAAAATTGGGTCCTCTAAAAAAATAAAAATACAAAGCTCATGTAACATTTCAATGGGCTAATTGTTTTTAGCTTAAGGTTCCATTTTTTTCCTTCGAGTAACTATGCTCAAGTGTTTAATGAGTAAAAAAAGCAACAACCATAACTACAGACGCATGTTATAACATTAGTATATCAATCTTTTAGCTTTTGCTTTAGCCGAAGTTTCAGCGTTGTTACGTTTCCTTTTCTTACCTAGAAATAGCTTTACTTCCCATTGTGTCTGAAACATAATAATATAATAATAATTTATAGTAACTACTAAAATTATTGTCAATCATTAAAGAAAAAAATATTTTACTTACTAAAGTACTAAGATGTGGCAATCACTGTATACACGTGACTATTTTTCTACGCACAGCAAAGTCCAACTGGAATCTCGCCGGAGCGACGAGCGATACGTCCTCTCTCTAGAAAGCCTCAAGGCGGACTAATTTGAAACGATTTGCGCGTTGCGTTTTATAGTGGTATTTAAAATATTTATAGAAAAATAACTGAACTAATTTTGTAGAATTTTTAAATTGTATGTTTTTAAGGAGATGTTCTTCTATTAGAGTAATCCAATATTATATTCAATTAAGTAAGATATAGTGATAAAAAAATCATTTAAATGACCAACATTTCTGAAATTTTCGAATTCTTTGAATTTTTATTTCTCATGAATTAAACATAAAAAGATATTTTTTCTCTATTAACTTGTTTCTTCAGGATCTTTTTAGTTAGATAAAAATAACATATTGTTATGTTCCTTAGTGGTTTAAGATATTTTGAGCTTCGAAATAGACGTTCGAAGCGCAAATTTGAAAACCTCTGTTCAGTAATCATTAAACAATTTACAAATACTCAATAAATCTAAAAATTTTCTCTACTAACTTTTTAGACAACAAAATTTTCTATAATAATTACTAATTCATATGTTTTTAAAATAATGTTTTGATGGATATTATCTCCTTCGAAAAGTGCTGTTTTTGAGACATACGGCGCGCGGATGCGTAAACGCTCTTAATCACAATCTATTGATTATATTTCTATCGGAGGCTGTCATTACGATTTTAATGTGGATTTATGAATTTGCGATAGGTACTGAATGGAAAAATCCAATATCATTTTGTCCGACCCAGGATTCGATCCCGTGACCTTAGCAAAGCATCCGTACTATAATACAACTGCGGCACCGAGGTAGTCACAAATTAATTGTATTAAAAATACTTTGAAGTATGAAACAACTTTTAAAGGAACAAGCAATCTACAAATCATCATTAGGTATTGGTAAACGCATTTACTATTTTGAAAACATGTTAAGATACTTATTGGGACGCCGCGCCGCGCCGCGCCGTGACGCATCCCGTCGCTCGACATTTTTACCCCAAACTATCACATTACCTAATTATCATCAAGATTGTAACTTCGTTATTAATTTTCGTGTGAATTGCTAAAAGTCTGGACTTGCAGAATGATATTTTATTGTTATGAGTGTTATAAAACTAACCGTTGAACGTATTTATTATACCTACTTATCTACTAAAATAAATAAACTACCTACATTAGAATGTGTGTGTTTTGATTTAAAAGAATGAAATAACTTTAAAATTACGGAAATCATGTGTTATGTGTACCTAACTTATGCAGTTGTGGTTGTTTGATTAGTGTCGTTTGCTTATGATGATAGTTTGAGCATAGAAAATATTGTTCTAATGAAATGTGATGATTAGTGCGTGATGTTTATGTTGGCGTTGGATGTCCACCTGCAAGGTCTACAGACGACTTGATAAACGTCGCGGGAACACATTGGATGCAGGCAGCTTTCGACAGGTCCGTCTGGAAATCTTTAGGGGAGGCCTATGTTCAACAGTGGACTTTATATAGCTGATGATGATAATGATGTTTAGGTATGTGTCTTTTTGTAACGTCGGCGTAGCGTCGTCGCTGCTGGTCTAATTGTTGATTGAGTGATGTGGCACGACACAAAACCTTAGGTAGTTAAAGCGCCGACATCAGCTGTTCGGTTGCGGGGCGGCGCGCGCGGTGCGACGAACTACCCTTGCGCTCCGAGTGTGCATCTCTTGTTCGTGTGCGTGAGCATAATATTATCAATGACTGTGTGCGATGTTGCCGCTCCGACGAATTCTAGTATAGTAGTAGTGGCAAAAGGTGTGTAAAAATAAAATGACTATTTGAATATTTATTTTGTTTGAAAATTTTACTTTTTTGTTTTTGACCTTAGGTTAGAGTAACTTATAGTAAACTGCTTCTTTCAAGATGACTTTCTCGCAGTTTAATTTAAGTCTAGGGTTACAAAAAGACCCTGTATATATCTATACTATTACTAGCTTTTGCCCGCGGCTTCGCACGCGTTATAAAGTTTTTCAGGCTAAAGTTTTCCGTTATAAAAGTAGTGGTTTCCCGGGAGCCTATGTTCTTCCCAGGGTCTCAAACTGACTCCATACCAAATTTCATCTTAATACGTTGGGTAGTTTTTGAGTTTAACACGTTCAGGCAGACAGATGCAGCGGGGGTCTATGTTTTATAATATATTTTTTACAACTTTTTAAGAGGAACAATCCCGTCATACATCATTGTTGCATAACTTTAACCGTTTACGCAGCGCACGCAACGGAAGCTCTCAAAACTAATAAATTGTCCCCGTGTTTGCAACATGTTTCATTACTGCTCCGCTCCTATTGGTCATAGCGTGATGATATATAACTTAGAGCACTCCAAAACAAAGGGCTATTCAACACAAAAAGAATTTTTCAGTTCGAACCGGTAGTTCCTGAGATTAGCCATTACTGCTCCGCTCCTATTGGTCATAGCGTGATGATATATAACTTAGAGCACTCCAAAAACAAAGGGCTATTCAACACAAAAAGATTTTTTTAGTTCGAACCGGTAGTTCCTAAGATTAGCTATTACTGCTCCGCTCCTTTTGGGTATAGCGTGATGATATATAGCCTATAGCACTCCACGAACAAAGGGCTATCCAACGCAAAAAGAATTTTTCAGTTTGGACCGATAGTTCCTGAGATTAGTCATTACTGCTCCGCTCCTATTGATCATAGCGTGATGATATATAGCCTATAGCACTCCAGAAACAAAGGGATATCCAACACAAAAAGATTTTTTCAGTTCAAACCGGTAGTTCCTGAGATTAGCCATTACTGCTCCGCTCCTATTGGGTATAGCGTGATGATATATAGCCTATAGCACTCCACGAACAAAGGGCTATCCAACGCAAAAAGAATTTTTCAATTTGGACTGGTAGTTCCTGAGATTAGCGCGTTCAAACAAACAAACAAACTCTTCAGCTTTATATAATAGTAATATAGATTCTGTGCTCCAACGCACACTGCTTTGATGTTAGGAACACACCTACATTGCTTAGACAACAGTGAACTTTATACAATAGCAATAAAGCTCAAATTGACTCTACGTATTAGTTAGAAAACGTTTGTATGGGAAATAGAAAAATGCTGTTTTGAGGATTTTCCCGGCAATTATTCGAATTTTTCTCACCTTTTAAAACTTCCCTAGACCTCCACGAATAATTCAAGACCAAGATAAGATAAATCCGTTCAGCCGTTCTCGAGTTTTAGCGAGACTAACGAACAGCAATTCATTTTTATATATATAGACTAGCTTTTGCTCGCGGCTTCGCCCGCGTGAAGGTGTTTTCCAGGATAAAATTCCACTGTTTGATAAAAGTCTTGCTACATATTTTCCCGGTACTTATAGGTTCAAACTAATTTTATCCCCAATCTATAATTTCAGTTCAATCAGTCGAAAATCTAAGAACATTTATACAAACTTTCATCCCCTATTTTATCCCCTTAAGGGTAGAATTTATCAAAATCCTTTCTTAGGGGATGCCTACGTCATAGTAGCTTTATGCATGTAAAAGTCTTAGCCCGATCCGTCCAATGGTTTGGGCTGTTCCTTGATATATCACTGTCAGTCACCTTTGAGTTATATATTATATTAACAACTGAAGTTAGCTAAAATTGAGTTTCTCGAAGCCGACCACTATTTATGTACTATGTATTTTGAGACTATGCAATTTTGTCGCGTTCGCGATTCACTTTCACTTTTGTTGAGTTTCAGAACGCGATATTAGATCCTCCAACGCGCACGCGAATTTGAACTTTATGCAGCGGTAATAAATTACAAATTGACTCTCCATTTTATTTAGAAAACGTTTGTATGGGAAATAGAAAAATGCTGTTTTGAGGATTTTCCCGGCAATTATTCGAATTTTTCTCAACTTTTAAATCTTCCCTAGACCTCCACGAATAATTCAAGACCAAGATAAGATAAATCCGTTCAGCCGTTCTCGAGTTTTAGCGAGACTAACGAACAGCAATTCATTTTTATATATATAGATATATATTTAGTTCGATTAGCAATAAAAGCGTGTATTTTTTTTTTTTTTTTATACTATTATTTATTTTTCAAGTTTTAGTTTGATTTTTTTTTTAATCCATTTTAGTTATTTGTATTTTAATCAATAACACTTTCTAATTACAAATTTTTTGATCGTATTAAATTACTTCTTTAGCGATGGTAATTTCAAAGCTTTACTGCTTACCAAATTTTGTTCCGTAAAATAAATAGATTAAAATTTATGTTCTGATTATTTTGTTGTGATTAAGAACCCTTTTGTAAGTCGAGGTTATCATATTATATATTATATGAATATTAGATACAGTAATTTGCGAGTATTAGGCTCATCAGTACCTACGCATGTATAAGGAATGAAGAAGGTGAGAACGCAACTATACTGAAAACATTTCGCTCTCCGTTGTGCTGTGCCTAGTGCCCGAGCAAATCCGACAGAGTAAGTCCGAAACCGCAGGCATGCGCAGATAGCGCTAGCTCTATCTCTTTTACTCTTTCACAGCGGATATAAAATAATTTATTAAACCTGGCGGTCCTAATAAGGACAATGGGAAACTCTTATCAAATTATTGCATTGTCATCGGTCCTTGATACGTGTGTAAAGTTTCAAATTAATCAGATTTCTGGAAATTGGTGAAAATTGAGCTCAAATATTCCGTTACATACATAGATACAACCCAAGCTAATAAAAGCGTGTTAAAAATGTCTTGCTTTAACAAAGACCCCTTCTTTTTTTTAAGTTAAATATTTTTTTTTTTAAACTGTACATGTGCAGCAATCACAATATTGGCCTTGCAATATTACTTTAATAAAAACAAGTAACCGACTACATATAAAATCTTTAAACTCGTCTATATTTTTGGCGTCAAATAAAAATTATACATCGTGACTTTATAGTCGTTTTGGAACCGAAAATATTGAAGTCTGTATCAACAATAGCTCTTTCTTTAAAAATACAGTAATGACAGTAAACATATTTGACCTTACGATAAATATTGAAGTCTGTTTTTTTGCGTAATTAAAAGTATAATTATTCATCCAAACACAATAATATTATTAATATATCTAGTTTAAAAAGGAGGTGGTTTATGTTGGCTTTAAATATTAATAATGATGGCCAAAAATCGAATAAAAGTCAAACCGCAATTTCTTAAAAAGTGGAAAATTTTAATAATTAGTTCCTGTGCTGACAATATTTTTTTTTTCACACACATATGAACGTCGAATAGTAAAAATCGTTTTTTTTTAAATAATTCTTTCGTCATGGAAGGAAGGAAGGAAGGAAGGAAGGAAGGAAGGAAGGAAGGAAGGAAGGAAGGAAGGAAGGAAGGAAGGAAGGAAGGAAGGAAGGAAGGAAGGAAGGAAGGAAGGAAGGAAGGAAGGAAGGAAGGAAGGAAGGAAGGAAGGAAGGAAGGAAGGAAGGAAGGAAGGAAGGAAGGAAGGAAGGAAGGAAGGAAGGAAGGAAGGAAGGAAGGAAGGAAGGAAGGAAGGAAGGAAGGAAGGAAGGAAGGAAGGAAGGAAGGAAGGAAGGAAGGAAGGAAGGAAAGGAAGGAAAGGAAGGAAAGGAAGGAAGGAAGGAAGGAAGGAAGGAAGGAAGGAAGGAAGGAAGGAAGGAAGGAAGGAAGGAAGGAAGGAAGGAAGGAAGGAAGGAAGGAAGGAAGGAAGGAAGGAAGGAAGGAAGGAAGGAAGGAAGGAAGGAAGGAAGGAAGGAAGGAAGGAAGGAAGGAAGGAAGGAAGGAAGGAAGGAAGGAAGGAAGGAAGGAAGGAAGGAAGGAAGGAAGGAAGAAGGAAGGAAGGAAGGAAGGAAGGAAGGAAGGAAGGAAGGAAGGAAGGAAGGAAGGAAGGAAGGAAGGAAGGAAGGAAGGAAGGAAGGAAGGAAGGAAGGAAGGAAGAAGGAAGGAAGGAAGGAAGGAAGGAAGGAAGGAAGGAAGGAAGGAAGGAAGGAAGGAAGGAAGGAAGGAAGGAAGGAAGGAAGGAAGGAAGGAAGGAAGGAAGGAAGAAGGAAGGAAGGAAGGAAGGAAGGAAGGAAGGAAGGAAGGAAGGTTTAGGTTTAGGGTTAGGTTTAGGTTTAGGTTTAGGTTTAGGTTTAGGTTTAGGTTTAGGTGTAGGTTTAGGTTTAGGTTTAGGTTTAGGTTTAGGTTTAGGTTTAGGTTTAGGTTTAGGTTTAGGTTTAGGTTTAGGTTTAGGTTTAGGTTTAGGGGTTTAGAGTTTAGGTTTAGGTTTAGGTTTAGAGTTTTAGAGTTTAGGTTTAGAGTTTAGAGTTTAGGTTTAGAGTTTAGAGTTTAGGTTTAGGTTTTAGGTTTAGAGTTTAGGTTTAGAGTTTAGAGTTTAGGTTTAGGTTTAGAGTTTAGAGTTTTAGGTTTAGAGTTTAGGTTTAGGTTTAGGTTTAGGTTTAGAGTTTAGGTTTAGAGTTTAGGTTTAGGTTTAGAGTTTAGGTTTAGGTTTAGAGTTTAGGTTTAGAGTTTAGGTTTGGAGAGTTTAGAGTTTAGGTTTAGAGTTTAGGTTTGGAAGTTTAGGTTTAGGTTTAGGTTTAGAGTTTAGGTTTGAAGTTTAGAGTTTAGGTTAGAGTTTAGGTTTAGTTTTAGGTTTAGAGTTTTAGGTTTAGAGTTTAGAGTTTAGGTTTTAGAGTTTAGAGTTT